>NC_085017.1:2125976-2423476 GCF_963854185.1 Sardina pilchardus
TGAGTTAGTCATGGCAAAATGTGTGCAAAATATGTGATGGTTGACTTCAGAGTAAACACTCATTTTTGACAAAACCCTTCACATTGAACTTGTAGTAGAGTTGTTTGCATTAATTGAACAGGCCATCTTTGTTTTTTTTGTATGTGAAGGTCTAACAAGGAATAAAATGATTGTTTTCATATTAAACACCTTTGTTATTCATTTTGCTTAGTAAGACTTGAGACAAATGTTAAGCCAACTTGAATTCATGGTTATTATGGCAATGGTATGTTTGGTGAACTGTGCTTTTTAAAATTCATTTTTACTGTTCAAAGCGCAGTTTGTTGCACTGTATTTATTACGGACATGTTATGCCAGCCGATACCGTATTCATAGAGTGCATGAGTGAGTGTCACGTTGTCCCGGTAACGCGATTTCCTGTTAACAAACGACCTGCATGTGGCATTTTCTATCGCCTCACCGTGTTGTTTATTTGAAAATTAAAATAAATTAATTTGAAACGGTAAAAATCACTACCACGTCGAGGCGTTTATGTATGCTTCTGGTGTACTAAAAGGAGACGTTCACGCTAGCATTAGCTAACTTCATGTAATCATAGATTAGCCCAGCTTGCCGTTACATTATACACTTTTCCCCCCCATGCTAGCGTGAACATTAGCCTACACCAGAGGCATACATACACGCCTCGACATGGTAGTGACTTTTACCACTTAAAATTCATTTTTCATTTTGAAATAAACAACACGGTGAGGAAATAGAAAATGCCACTTGCAGGTCGTTTGTTTATAACAGGAAATCGCGTTACTGGGACAACGTGACACTTTAACTTACGCAGTGAGGTTCTGGAACCAGCTGCCGGTAAAGCATGTTTATGACACGTTTTCAATGTTGAATCAACCAAATTTCAATATTAATACCATTGAATGAGGACTGAATCAGTGTTGAATCAACGTTTGATTATCATTGAAATTTCAATGTAATTTCAACGGCAATCACATCTGGTTGAATCAGCGTTGAATCCACGTTGAATCCACGTTTTAGATGATTGAAATTGTGACGTTGTTTCAACGGCAATCTCATCGAGCGCTTTCAATGTCGAAACAACTTCGGAGTTCAATGCAGATTCAACGAATCCTTTCAACGTTGATTCAATGCCATTTTGCTATCTGGGTAGTTCCACAAATCAGACAAGGCAGATGATTTTATGGCCTACATTATGGTAAAGGCACCTTAGTCTACCAGCCCTTTCGTTCGGAAATTCTAAAACAACGATGCATTTTAATACACCAAAATAACATTTCATATACCTTACATTTTTCAGTAGCCATAGTGTTATGTAGCCTCGCGAGCCATCCACGTACTTCCGGCCAAGGATTGCCTCCATACGAGTCTGGCCGTGCTCCTCTGTGGAGCATTCTGCTCGGTAGAATTGTAACAGAACGCCCCCCCTCCAGAAAGCAGCCAATAAACGAAGAGACGGGTTGGTGGGGGCGAAAGGGGGAGGGCGCTCGTGACGATGACGTTAAACGCCTGCGCTATGTTGTTATGAGTAACTATCGCCGATTGGGTGAGAGCTGTCCAATCAATTCAAACCAGAACTGGGGAGACATTTAGTACAGACTTTAAATTGATTACAAATGCTCGTTATGAGTTGATCTTCCACCCTAGAAAATGTGGGGAGGCTAGGAAACATATTTGTCAAGATATTAATGCCCAAACATGGCATGTGTTTTTCAAGCTGTAAAAATGAAACAATTTCAAGGTCTGAAAAAGATATGAAGACGAAGATGAAGATGATTTGCACAGAAATATTTCACAGGCCTTCGTTGTAGGACCCATTGATGATATAGACATAAGTTTGAACAAAATCTGAGACGGTGCAGCAACAATCTTATCTGATTTGACAGGGAATGACTCACATGTTAAAGGAGTCATAGAACGCATTTTTTGACCATTACAAATTGATCTTTGAGCCTAAATAATGTCATATGTAAATTTGTGGGGCTGAAAACGCCCCAGGAGCACTGCTAGATCGCCTAATACAAGGTCATAAATAAGCCTTGCAATGAAACAGTTTGTTTTTCCCGCCCACTCAGCAAGTTCATGAATATTCAAATGAGATGCGCGCTGATTGGTCTATTGGCCGATATGTCCTGAAAGTTGATTGGCTCAATCCACCGGTCTGAAGCTAGAGCAAAGTGAAACTACGTTTACTGCTGGTAAATAAAGCCAAAGTCTTTGATAAAGCTATCAACAATGGATTTAAATAAGGAATGTATAAACCGAGTCAGAAGAAGGTTCTGACGAAGATGAAGTGCAGCAGATTCCCCAACAGAATGAATGTGTTAGATTGGTAAGTTTTATCAGTACATTTCTTAGTATAGTAACTCTCCAAAGTTAGCTGTAATAACGCTAGCATTACAACGTCTCTGCGATAGACCACATATCTAGATATTAGCATCGTAAGAGCAGTTTAACAAGAATTATTAATCGAAGGTATGCAAATGAGAGGGGGTGTATCTAAAGGGGGATGGGCGCCTATTACGTGTTATCTGAGCTCTGTTCAGATTGGAGCATTTCAACACGGCTGTTTCAATTTCCCAATTTGCATACGAAAGCAGGCGGGGGGCGCGGTAAAGTCTTTGGTGTTGTCCTTTGGACACTGCTCGCAGCCTAAATTCAACAGGAACAAGGTGAATGTGGTTTTGAATTCTAGGACTCCTTTAAAGGAGGAAGTTGGTGTGAATCAATCTATAGTACTGTTGCCCTGCTTCAAACACATACTGGATAGTGAACTAGCAACTAACACAAAGTAAATAAGGCACAGTAACTTCCTTTCAGTTTAAATTCACTATGGGGGGGAATTCTCCCCTTTTGCGCGTAAATAGCGCATTTTTTTTTTTTTTTTACGCGTTTCTGTTGCGCACCTCTGTTTTACTCGCACTCTGCCGTCCCAGCTTCTGACACACCCACATAGCCCATGTTCGCAATCAAGGCGGCCTTATGAAAGAGACGTGATTTATTTTTAAAAAAAGAACCAGACTGATCTACCACCTCCTTAATTTAGGTTGATATGAAAATGTGGAACGTGGACTTTCTTAAATCCAGAAAGAACACCAACCAGTCTTTAATTTTGAAAACGTATGCAAGGTGAACTGAATAAAGAACGGCCTACAGTGAAATGGTGTGTCATCACATAGCTTAACAAAGAAATTACTTCACAAAGTTTCACTTTTGCTTTGATGTTTGTTTATTAAGAGTCAAGACGTGCTTGAGTTCTGTAGATTTAGAATTCGAAAACTCGAGGTTGACAAAAAGGTTTCACTGGCAGCTGCCTCGCATAATATCAATTTATCTATGCTAAGAAATGTGTAGACTGACATCTGCAGCTACAAACACAGTAGAGAAACTGGCAAAACGAGTTCAGTCTCCATTACAAACTAATTAAAAGAAGAGAGAATAAACTATGCTGCACTATAGTGCAGACGTCTGTGCAAATGTATGGATGACTTCGGTGAAGTTGGGAAGAAACGGACAGATTCGAATGAAGTATGCTATGGAATTATGACTTCGCGTCAAGTTAAAAAACTGAAGATGCACAATCGGTGTTTTCAGTAATTAACAATGTAGCCTCATGGATAATGTCGCGACTTACTAAATATGCCACCGTGTGACACTGTAATGCGGAAAACATGAAGCTATATCAGCTTATAAGCATCACATTTGATGATGTCAATTTGTAAATTCCGTGTTGCCTACATGTATTTAGAACTAGGCCTACTGCCGACATGAGCAATATGCTTTCACCTTGTAGTGGCGCTCAACCTTATTCCAGCCCTCCAGAGTGCGTAGCTGGAAAAGTGCTTAAGCCATGGCAGAATGCGTGCAAGAGTTGTATAACAAACACACAGATTTTGGGGTTGCTCCTCCCAAAACGTGTAACTCTCTCTACCACACGTAAAAGACCGATTTCAGTGGATGGCAGAATTTGCTTAGAGGGAAATGCGCATAGTTGCGCATTTTTTGGACTTGCGCACCCTTACGCGCATGGGAGAATACCCCCTTCACTATGCCCTTACATTAGGTATTGGTTGTAATTCAGTCTATATTGCATTAAATCTTCAGGTTATTTTTCCTAGACAACATTCTGAACTTGAATAATAGGGCTATTGACTGATTTATACCGGATTTCTGCTTTAAAGACCGCGTCAAGAGAGTTTAATGAACAGTGGCATTGCCGTTTCCCACAGACCTGCCATTTTTAACATTCCATTTGCCTGTTTGATGTAATAAATGTAGCAGGGGTCATTCCATGCCAAACGTACAAATGTCCCCACGCGACCGTCACAGATTTGGCTGAAAAAAATCAAGGTTGTTCACACACTTCTTAATAGGTGTAGACCCAAATATTAGTTTTCTACTACCAACAGTTTTGTCACAAAACATGTTTTAGCAACTACTCCCTCCCCTTCATTTTTAAGCAGTGTTTTCTAAAGAGCCATTTTCAAATTGCTAATACTATAAAAGTGTTTAAGCTAGCTCATTCAAACTTTCCAGGCTTAAAATCCACTACCATGACTTGAGGAATATCGATTTCCAAGGATGTGGCTTGGGTATATCAAAGTATTTGTGGTGCTTGAATTTGGTTGAAATTTTTACTCTCTGCTCTGTGCCAGCATTTTTGAAGGACTGTGGAAAGCTTCATGTTTGAGCTAGAATGTTGATATTGAATACAGACCTTCCAATGTATGCTCTGTATATTGTGCTAAAAAACTGTCCTGATGTGGTGAACAGTGTGGAAGATATTAAAGCTTGAAAATTGATGAAACCCATTTTGTGCCATTTTTTGACATGCTATTGCAAAAAAAATGACAGCATCTACCAACATGAATTTTTTTTTTTTTGAAAGATTAGATGTTTATTCTTAACATATCAAAAAAATGCGATGGTGTTCTGCCTCATTTTCTCAAAATGATTTTTTGAAAATGTGGTATTTTTGGACACACCTATGGACACATTAAAAAGTGTGTGAACAACCTTGATTTTTTTCAGCCAAATCTGTGACGGTTGAGTGGGGACATTTGTACGTTTGTCATGGAATGACCCGCAGAAGTTTTAGAACAAAATGGAATGTTAAGGCTACCTTTACACGGAAACTGTACCAAAAACGCAAAAGTGGCATTTTATTTTTACTTTTAATTCCGCATTTAGACGAGCGTTTTTGGGTGAAATCTGTGTGTAAACGGAAACGCAAAAGTGGGTGACATTTCATATTTATCAAAGCTCAATGCAGTATACACGGCAGATGGCTAGGTGCCACCACTATCAAGACCAAGTGCCTGCATATTATCTTTATACTTCTCTTCCACCTGTTCACTCCAAGCGAGCGAAATACAGTAAACAAAACAACTAATTCATGAAAGGAATTACAGCGCCTAGGGCAAGTTGAAGCTCCGCAGGGATTGACATGTCAATGTTTTCCGGTGTTGTCGCATGCTTGTCACATCATTTCACAGAAATGCAGTTTTGCGTTTTTCATCCTTTACACAGTGACGCGAGAGTGGAGCGTTTTTAAGATTTCCACTCTGGAGGGTGGTTTCACTTTCTTGTATTTTCAACCCCCCAAAACGCCATTACCTTGTAAACGATATAGGCCATTCTCAAAAACGTTTTGCGTTTTTAACCCGTTTTCGTTTCCGTGTACAGTGTCCCTAAGGCATGGACCCATTTGAAAGCAGCCATTTTTGTAAGTCACAGGGTATAAATAACAAATGAAAAGGAAAGCCTTAAGCCCAGCCCAACCCACACTTAATCTATCCATCTTGACAGAACTCTTAGATGAAGAGTGCCACATTGGACAACATTAAACAGAATCTCCATTTCAGTGTCTAGTTGGCTCTCTTCATTAATATTTAAAACTACCCCATGACTTTTAAAATGCTTAGTCCTTTTAATATAAAAGGACTAACGTGGGGATACTTCGGTTTGGCTTTAGGGACCATCTACTCACTACCACGTAAGTGTAGCGTTGTTTGGAACAGTAGAAGAGGTATACAAATAGCGTTTTGTAGTGGCGAAAGGACCTGCCCCGGTCACTTCCAGGCTAACGAGTTTTGGCTAAAAACGGTGAACTCGAACTTTCTCAAAATACATCCGAATGACATGATTTTGGTGTCAACTCAACGTATGTACTCCCAATAGTCCGAAAAATTGATCTAAAGTGCATTTCACTCCGGATTATCCCTTTAATAACTGAACACTTTTGACTGCTGACCTGATGAATGAGAATCTTCAGACTGAACCATAGATTACCATAGATTACCTTAGGCTAAAATATAGCATTATAATATTTTAGATAGGCTATATTGATAGATTGTTCCAATGAAGAATTTAATGAAGAACAAAAAGTGTGATGGGCAGGTAAAATATATATATATATTTTTTTTTTTTAACTTGTTTTTTATTCCATTTATCAAGTGCAGTCATACAGTATGTCACAGATGATACAGTAAAACGCCACAGGTAAGTCTACGGCAGGTAAAATATTTATTAGCCGATACAACAAAAACAATAGCCTAATGAATAGGCCTACTAAATGGACACAGTAGTCCTGTATTTTTTTTTTTTTTTTTTTTTTTTTTAAATTAGAGCTCTGCATAGTGAGTACTCTCACTTGAAAGTCAGTGGCGGTTGCTGCTCATTGGAATAGGGGAAGCTGTGATAAAAATGGTCAACTATTAAATTAATATTATTGCTGCTATATTGTTATTTGAGGGGGAAATATATCCTAAAACAGAATAGACCAAACAGTAGCCTATAGACAAATCCGGCACTGGATTCGTCAGATACGTAGGGTTCTGAGACATTGCAGCTGGCTTGGTTAGATTAGAACTAAGCTTACATTTTACCAGTTCACTTTGGGGGGTTAAATATGCTATTTGGTAGCCTACTAGAGTTATAGTACGTGACTATTCTACGTTCATATGCCTTGCTGTTTTATTTGGAATCTCCCATGGTGGGGAATGCTATCAAATAGCTTATAAAATTCAAGTAAACATTAGCAATTTAGCCAAGCAACACAGTTATTATAGCGAGCTATGTGGCTAGCCTACAACTTAGCCTAAACACACAACTGAAACAAATGCAAATCACGAACTCTGTAACTCCACATTACGGTTTTATTGATAGGATATGTTGTGTACAACATGCAATAGAATTAAAAATTTGAGCCTTGCCTCTCGAGTTCACCTGCCAACCCTGTAAGGTTCCGTAACTTTCACGCATCCCTGAACTTGAAACCAGAGCTCGTCTCTGTTGAAACTTCCTGTGCAATCGCGAAATATGCTTGTCAATCAAAAAAAATGACGGTTCCTCCAATCATCATACAGAAGCTCGGCATCCGAGCCATCCCACTGTCCCATTCACCCCCAGAGAGACCGGGCTTCCCTGGATATGACGATTTTGCGGCGTTTATCCAATATTAATCTAGCTTTTCCTGCACTAAGACCAGCCCACTCGGTAGTGCCATCGAAGTCCAGTGAGGCCGAGCCTCTTTGGGGATTTTAACAGAAGCTCGGCAGAAGCTCGGCATCCGAGCCATCCCACTGTCCCATTCACCCCCAGAGAGACCGGGCTTCCCTGGATATGACGATTTTGCGGCGTTTATCCAATATTAATCTAGCTTTTCCTGCACTAAGACCAGCCCACTCGGTAGTGCCATCGAAGTCCAGTGAGGCCGAGCCTCTTTGGGGATTTTAATGGATCGGCATCCGAGCCATCCCACTGTCCCATTCACCCCCAGAGAGACCGGGCTTCCCTGGATATGACGATTTTGCGGCGTTTATCCAATATTAATCTAGCTTTTCCTGCACTAAGACCAGCCCACTCGGTAGTGCCATCGAAGTCCAGTGAGGCCGAGCCTCTTTGGGGATTTTAATGGATCAGCAATGCATTAGACGTGTGAAATCACGATAGATGACAGGCAAAACCTTGTTGCAAAACAAAACTATAACGATATAGCCATGAAGTTGAAGGGGCCGGACCATTGGTCCGAAATACCATTAGTCCGACATCCCATTCGTCCGAAAATGAACCATTCAATAGAGATTAGTCCGACATCTCATTACTCCGAAAAAAAGAGAACCATTGGTCCGACGTCCCATTAGTCCGACCATACACAGTAGAGATGCATGGATGACTTGAAACTGAAAGATGCAAAATTCGCGGAAAAGAGGAGACATCTTTTTTTGCAGCATTGTGTGTCTAACAACAGGTGGAAATGTGCTAGCCTGTTGTAACAATCAACCGTTTACCTTCGGCTGTGTTAATTAAACGCTGAAGGTTTTTTTTGAATGACTAAATATGAATGGCAATAAACAGATAATTCTGAGAATGAAGTAGGCTACAACGTAGACTACACATCTGAGTACGTCTCTTGATTGTAACAATGAAACAATGTCGCTTTCTTCGGTTTAACAGTAAAGGAAGACACACACCAAACAATAACCCAGGTCGTGCACAGCGGCGCTTTATATTCACACACAATTAAATGTCCCAAACAATCCCAAGCGTTGCAATTCCCCCTTTCATTCAGTCCCGAAAATAAACCTAAAAGTCCAAACTAAACGAAAGATGTCCTGTATTTTGCCAGGACCGCGCACAAGAGTCAATAATCCAATCCAGGAAAACTAAAGGGCCGCTGCCGACAAAACATCCCGCAGCAATCAAAAAATATAATGCTCAGAAAAAAGGGAAAATGCGATTGCTGTCTCTCTGCTAGACCAAGCAATATGAAAACACAGAAAAGCAATCGATCTCACCAAATCTGGTGAATGCACCAGCAGTCCCCGAAGGCTTTTTCTCTTCGTGCGTCCTCTGTTTGGTAACGCAACGGTCCAAACTGCGCACAGCGTTTAACTAATGTGAAAGTACGTTTCCTCGGTTTTGTTGTTAGTTTCAAACTCGAAGGAAAACATTTACAAACACTCGTTGCCGCAGCACTGAGTAGGCTAGGCCTACTGGCGCCACAGATTCAAAATCTCACACGCACTTGCTACCCTCTTCAGACCGCCCCCATCATAGCGCATTCGGGTAAGGTGCGCGGGTGCGAGTGCATATAAAAAAAAATACATAGAAATAAGTAGGCTACATATACATACAATGATATTACATGAGAACAGAGTTATTATATGCAATTAAACAATGTAATATTTAAGAAATGGCACCTAAACCAACCAGTGTGTTGTGCGACATTTTGGGAAGCCAGGACAATGCACAAATTAAAACGAGTTTCTGGAGTGAAACTTTGAATTTAGTCAGACCTGTGTGATAGAAGAATATGGCAAGGCTCTATTTCTAGCTCATATCGAGAAGAACAGTTAGAAGAACTAACTGTGGATAACTTGTAGCCTAGAACATAAAGGTAAAAGTTCATTGTCCTATACGTTTAGCTATGTTGGAATGTAGGCTAATTTGTGGTTTTGTCGTATGAAAGTTTATACGACTGAAACACGTTTGCTTCGATGTTCGTTTGCAAAAATATAAAACACATCTCATGCTAGATGAAGTTCATCGCAGGATGTGAGCCTGGGTCACCTGCATGACAGTCACGCACCCATCCACTAGCCTATGTCCCTGCTATTGAAATCATACTACAAATAGCGTCACATCACTCTAACTGTAAACAGTGGTAGACGGATTTTTTAGGAAATAGACCAAAGTCTGGATTTGTTTATGTATTGTATGGTCGGACTAATGAGATGTCGGACCAATGGGCTTCTTTTTTTCGGACCAATGGGATGTCGGACTAATGGGATCTCTGGTCAATGGTTCATTTTCGGACTAATGAGATGTCGGACTTATGGGATGTCGGACCAATGATACGGAACCGAAGTTGAACACGTTTTTAGCATGTTCTAGTTGGAATATTAGGCTTGCTAATGTAGCTCATAATAGGCATTATTTCATGCAATTTCCCGAGATATTTTAGAGGAGGCTGAGCCTCCCCTGCACTCAATGAGCAATCGCCTCTGTTGAAAGTGGATCTCAAGCCTCCTCAGCCCTTGATCTGTGACTGGTGTGCCTTGCATGAAATTGGAAAGCTTGGTGTTGAGGCTGCTGATCCCACTGTCTACCCAAAACATGTGATGAGGTAGAGGGCAGTGGGGCTATCTGGTCCTGGCCATGCTGAAAGGCCTGCTGATGAGCCCACTGTTTTGGGCCCGAGCCAGATGTGGTGGAAAGCTTCAGAACCTGGTCCTGGTCATAAACGTTGCTGACTGTTTCGGTTAGGACAGATCTAGCCCATAACCTGCCCCTTTCGCTCATTTTTTTAAGTATAGGCACAAGACGTAAGGCAAAATAAACAGCTCACAAAAAGTAAGGAAACTTGACTTTGGCCCATTATATCTCCCCTTTAGCAATACTAACCAATAAAGTGTTTCATACCATTTTTATCGTTGATTTGTCACCTTTACAATGAGGTATAGCCTGTAAGCATAGGGCAATCATGGAATGAGTAATACAGCCAAATGTCTGAGTAGTGCCAATAAAAAATGTGCCAAAATGGCCAGTAATAGGGTTCTGCTGCCAGACATCTCGTTTTGGGCTTTAAGTGCTACCAGGTGAGTGCCAGTCACAGGTGTGCCTAAATTGGTACCTAAGCATGGGTTCTGCCACTTGTTGGATTTGTGGTTTCTCCAAGCAGCAACACTGGTGGAAAGATGCCACGTTGTCCCTTCAGGATAGGGCCCGTGCAATAGGGCAACTTGAGGCTGGTGTCCCAGCATATAGAGTGGCAGCATCATTTGGTGTCAGTCCTGGTGCCATTTCCAAACTTAGGACCAAGTTCCATGAGACTGCAGAAGTCAGAGACAGACCAAGAAGTGGCCACCCCAAGAAGACCGGTTCCTCACTCTTGCTGCACTAAGGAACCGCAGGCTTACTGCCAGAGACTTAAAGGGAAGATTTTTTTCAACAGTACCAAAACCGGCTCTCACTACAGACTGAGGAACAGACTGCATGAAGCCAATCTTCATGCACATAAGGCTGTCAGGAGGCCTGAAATGACTGCACGTCATCGTCAGGGCCGTTTGCACTGGTGCCGACAGCACAGACAGTGGAACCTTCCAATATGGGGCAACGTCATGTTCAGTGATGAATCAAGGTTCTGTCTGCGGAAGGTGGATGGCAGGATCAAGGTGTGGAGACGGCAGGGAGAACGCTATGTAGACTGCTGCACAGATAGGGCGACACCCTTCAGTGGGGGCAGTGTCATGGTGTGGGATGGCATCTCCCTAACTGGAAAGACAGACCTTGTTATCATTGAAGGCAATCTTAATGCAGTTAGATACCGGGATGAGATTCTGGAGCCAGTGGCAATTCCATATCTCGAGAATATGGGACCAAATGCCATCCTCCAGGATGACAATGCTCGCCCCCATAGAGCCATCAGGGAGTACCTCCAGAATTTGGGAGTGGAGAGGATGGAATGGCCTGCTGTGAGGCCAATTGAACACTTGTGGGATCAGCTTGGGCGTGCTGTACATGCCAGAGTCGCCAACAGAACCAGGTTGGCTGACTTACAACAGATCCTTATCGAGGAATGGAATGCCATCCCACAGCAGAAAGTTGCCAGGTTGGTGACCAGCATGAGAAGAAGGTGCCAAGCTGTTGTGGCTGCATATGGATTCTCTACACGCTACTGAGGACCCTGACCTGACACTGAGCACAAAATAAACGAATGTATGCCGAATGTATGCCTTGTTTTCCTCATTTCTGTGGGAGAGTGCAATCGTCAATGCTTGAAGTAACAAAGGTGAATTCCAACAGCACAACAAGCCATTTTGGCACATTTTTCGTTGGCACTACTTACACGTTTGCTTGTGTTGCTCATTCCATGGGAGCCCAATGCTTACAAGCTATACCTCATTGTAAAGGTGACAAATCAACGATAAAAATGGTATGAAACACTTTACTGGTTAGTATTGCTAAAGGGGAGATATAATGGGCTGTCACGGACAATTTGTTCCGGCTTGCGAAAAAGTTCCGGATGACGAAATAATGACGTTCTGATCAGCTGTTTTAATGTTTATCATAGAATCCTGGCGTTGTTGCTAAGGTGGTTGCTATAAGCGCTCAGCTTAGGAATGTCAGGACTGTCATTTACCTCAAGAGCTTCAGAGACCGGCTGTCATCATCGCATCTGGCTGTCATCATCGCAACTGCTCAATTCTCTTTTCTCAGTTGTTGTTGTTTTTGGTAATTTACAAGGTAAGTATGCCGTCTTTTGATGACATTGTGTTCTACTTTTCAGACAGGGAGAAGTACAGAGAGGGGTGTAGTGAATCAAGCAAAAGAGCCATCAGAAAGGCAGCGAAGAGCTACTGTCTTCGAGGTAATAATAGCTATTATTTTACGTTTCTAGCAGTTTACGTAAAGTTACACGTGTTCATTGTCACCTTAAGACAGTTGGGTTATTGTATTATGTTGTGTTAAATAACCTATTTTTAAACGGCTTGTGACCAGCTAACTTTAACTTCTCGATACCGTACCGTAGTAACCGTACCGTAGTTAGCTGACCTTGGCGTTCATTAAGAAGCTTGAAGTTTTACCTCAGAACATCAGCGAAGTTATCCAGATTGAAGTACGTTGTGTTAAATGAATTTGGGTTCAATTCTGTCTTGATCATCAACATCGAGAGATGTACCACCTCACTTCCGAGCAGTAAGCGAAATATTTCCATTAGATTTTGTAGGTATTTTCAAGTTTCAAGTATTTCACGGTCATGCCCTTATACAATTAATTAGAGAATAATAGTAAAGAATAAATTTAGATTATACACGTTCAAGTAATGTTAAAACATTGATACGAACTATAATCTTAAGAAGCCTAGTATCTTATTATGTAGGGTACAGCAGACCTGCCAACATGTACGCATTTTGCGTAGCGGGCACGCATTTTGACCTCCTAGTACGCTGGTACGATTTCATGCTCTAAACTACGCATTTCGTTTGATCTCGCATTTCGTCAGTGTCAGTGATGTTGATTCTGCGCTACAGAGCCACAGCCATAGATATAATTCACAAGGTCTTAGTACAACTAAGTAGTCAATTAATTTCGGTAGAGACCGTGCTATTGCAGATCTCAAAGGGAAAATATGCGTCTATTCCGAAAATAAACAAACACGCTTTTATTTTGCAACTTGTGTTCGCGGTTCTCATCCCTCAGTCACGCCATTCTAAAGTGAAAGTGTGTGCAAGCGCAGGTGCGTCAGAGGACAGGGGTGTCACAGCTGGTATAGTTAAACTTTGACAATTACTGTTTTCAAAACGAGTGAATTAGTACAGCAGTGTAGCAGCGTGTTTTCTTCTAATATTGCAAACGTTATCACTACAAGACCGCTAACCTTATGTTGCCGTCTTGAGTTATGACGTAGCATAGGCTACAACGAGATTCTGTGATGAAGAATTCATTCATTTTGAACAATTTATGGTGTAAACGGTGGAGCGAATTCAGACAACTTTAACAGAGAACTTCATCAGTATATCAAAGGCTATGTAAATAAAAGATGAATTGCTCCTTAACTGGCATGTGCCATTCTACAAAAGCAATGATGATTGGCATGCTGAAATCTTTCAAAGAAACGTTCTATTCATCTGGAATAGTCCCTCCTACAGGGCACAGTTTAACATGCAATGTGAATGAATACTGTTTTCACAACATTGTTAGTTAAGCAAAATAATCTTCAAGTAGCTTAGGCTGCAGGTTAAACATTTCAGATCAACTTTACAAATGCAAGCTTAATGTAGGCTAGTTTATAGGTTATGATTTGTTCCAATAGCCTATCTTGTCATACTTACTTCAGTAGTATATACTGTATGCCTATATGCTAATAGGTTTCCATAAGGCCTATGACCTCTTCAAAAGCCTGATAATTCAGGCTCAGATATTGTCTTTGTTTTAAGGCCTGAACCATGTTCAAATAATAATAAAAAGACTTTTGTAGATTGCACACACCCAAATTACATTTTATGGTGAAGAGTAGCCTTTAGTAATTTGTATGATATTCTTTAATTAATATGCACCCCTCCACCCACCCACCCCCACAGACACAGACACACACACACACACACACACACACACACACACTCGTACACATATACATACTGTATACACATACAGAATGTAAGTTGGAGGATCCGGGGGTCCGAAATTTGGTCGTCGTCGTCGGCGGGGGGGGGGGGGGGGGGGGGTTAGTACTCATAAAATTCTTTCAAGGTTGGCAGGTCTGGTACAGGGTTGCCAACTTCAGGTGTTTGGCTGGAGTGAGATTTTGAAGAGGGGAGGGGGGGGGGGGGGGGGGGGGGGGGGGGGGGGGGGTTCATTTGGCTTATTTGAGGGGCACGCAAAAAAAAAAAAAAAAAAAAATGGGTGCCGAAGATATCAGCACAATCTTTAAGTGCAGGCCCCTTGCCAGACACACGGGGCCCATAGCCTAGACTACATATAAACATCTGGTAGTTGTTAAACCAGGTCAATAAAATATAGGCCTACCAGTATGGCTTTCCCAATGTCATTTGTAGTGGTGTTGTAGACCGATACAACTCACATCCAATAAAATAATAGGTCATTTACAGAATCATACTGTGTAGATGTTCTGTACAGTAGGCTATCTACCCAAACAACCATCCATCAATCCATCCATATATTTAGGCCTAGGCTATCAGTTAGGAGCCATAGTCAATGAAAAATACATGATAAGAAATGTAGTGTCACAATTGTTTTGATATTGATAATCAGTCAAGAATTTTGATATTTTCTTGATTTGATTTGGGAGCCCGCCCACAAAGATCACAAAGACATTACAAGCCCCCAACACACTCAGGGCCAGATGTACTAACGTTTTGCGCACATTTTAGGCGTAACGTGCACGTAATAGCATGGCGATGGTATGTACAAATCGGCCGCAATGAGGGAAACGCGCAGACTGCCTGTCGTGGGAGCTGAGAATGGCTATTTGCGCTTTTCCGTGTCATGCATATTAATTCCTGGGCGGATCAGCTGAAAATGGGTGTAACGCGCAAGTACAGGGGAGGAGAGGTGCTAATAGCGATTGATTAAGTATTCCGCCATATGTATGAAAACAGCGCACGTCTATTTTGCGTTGAAAAACTTCCGCCTTCTGAAAGCAGGTGTAATCCAAATTGCGGTTAAATTCATCTATTAGAAAAACGTTTGGAGACAGCTGAATCAATATTCAGAGCATCAGTTTTCTTCATTGTACTATGTCAAAAGCAACCTTAACTTTTGTTTGCCTCTCTAAAATCGTGTTTTCTCTTTCACGACATAGCCTACACTTCCCAATCTGTGCATTAAGTCATATAGTCTACGTGCAGTAAATAGTTCACAAGTAGACTATTTTTTAAAGTGGATTATTAGAACTACTAGGCCTACTCTGTTTGTCGCAGCTCGTTGACATCTCTTTGTATGGTTACCCTTTGTATCATGTATGATCGCTAAACTTTTCTTTTTAATGTTGCAATATTCAACTGCGCTTGTAGTTCGAGCTCTACACACGCAGTTAGCGTTGTAGAGGGGGCGGGAACGGGCGGGGATGACCGCTGTTAACGTAATGAAGTGACAGCTTAGTAAATTCCGCGCAATATAGCAAAGCACAGCGTTCGCAGTCTGCGTATACAAAAACTCGCTGTTAGCGCTGTGTTAGTACATCTGGCCCTCTGTGAAAGGTGGTTTCATGTCTGTATTTCAAACATTTTGAAATTCATATTAAGTTTACATTATTTATGATCTGCGTAATTAGCTAAAATACATAGTAAGTTGACTATTTCATATTGATTTTAGATTTTGACACAATTGTCATACTCACTTACATTTAGCCTATCTTTATTGTCATTTAATGCCTGTCACTTTAAGAGAGTGGTAGGTTTCAGTCATGCTTTTCGTCTATCCTAAAATTATTAATATGTGGAAGTAGCCAAATGTTTTGTTTTCTATGTAGTCAAAAGACCAAACAAGTGGAAGAGCAGTAGCCTAGTTCATTATTTTGGGGCGCATACAACCTGAAGTTGGAGAACAAGTAGAAAGCCTAGTGAAATTTAAAAACGGGATTACTTGGTAATGGCTTATAGCCTACAAATTAATTAGTACATCAACAGCCTAAATTCACGTTGATTTTCTCGCGATCCGTCTATCACAGCAACTAGTAGGTCTATAATACCATCGAAAAGATTGTGCTCTGTCAAGAGTCATTCATTCATATCAGTGTGACTAGAACTTCGTGAGCAATCACGCCTGCGGCGTCGGGTCCTTATTACCACTTCGAACGTGCATTATTTTCCACGGCGCGTCGTTGATTATCCCTTACATAATTTCTCTGCGCTGAGAACGTTGTAGTCAGGTATTAGACCTATCCCTGCAGTTCATCTAAAGAGCCTATACATGCCTTAAATTCGTCTACTGCCTACACAATGATCTGCTGCATGTGGTCAAGTCACCAACTGATAACGAACGGGTTGAAGAAAAATAAGAATGGATTTTGGCGTGACATTGCTTAAGTCTGCGTGAGAGCGTGAGATTGATGCTGAAATCGTGAGTGTCACGGCGAATGCGTGAGAGTTGGCAACCCTGAGGGTACTGCGCAGCTAAGGACATTTTGGGAAACAATGTTCATTTATAGATGGCAGCTTATACTACATGGGTCGCGATGACTTGCCCAGGAGGGTGATTATGACCGAGAAGGAGAAGACTGCCATCCTGGAGGAGGTCCATGCAGGACACTTTGGGCGAGCCCGCATGGAAGGGAAGATTAAGCAACGATTCTATTGGCTTAATATAAGACAGGATGTCGAACATTGGGTAAGAAAAACATCTTATTGCAAAGCAGTTCGCAGACATGAACAAGACCTAAAGGTGAATTATTTTGCTCTTTTCAGATCAGCACTTGTATGCCCTGCCAGCATTTCGAAAAAGTAAAGACACAGGCGCCAGAGTTGAAGCCCATCAAGCCAGTGGCTCCCTGGCACATGATTGGTAGAACAAAAACAATATCTGATGTTACCTTCACTGAATGGCCAGCAAATGTATCTGTGCAATGTCTAGTTCCACACAAGAGCTTTTGTTAATACAATAATAATGTATTGTCTGTCTGTCTTAAACAATTGTTAATAGGCGTTGATCTCATCGGACCATTCAAAAAGTCCAGTAAGGGGGACACCTACTGCCTCACAGCTAAGGATGGGCATCGTTAAGATATTATCGATATCGATGCCATTATCGAGTCTGCACCATCTACAGAACATTTACAGTATATGGCTTTGAGAGTTGTTGGCTTTGAATGAAGTAAACATTTCTAAAACAAAGCTTCATATTGTAGCCTAATCACACTTAGTCGTGTGTTCTAAAAGAGTAGCTTAAACAACACGTCATGGTTTACATTTTAGGTCAAATTGAGTAAAATTGTACTTATCAAAAACGCTCAAAAATTGGTGGGCTGCAATGCCAGGGCCATTTCTGATCTCAATGATTCAACAGGTGTTTTTAATTCGTCTCTCCATGGGATCATGAAAAGCGTTCATTTGTTGTGTGTAGCCGAATAAGCATTAAGTTGAACCTATGAAAAATACTGATTTTGAAAACAACAGAACCGCAATTGAGTTTACTTATTACACAGCTTAAACAGATTTAATTTAATATGCCGTATAGCCGACGGCGACGTGGTGCGCCTTATAATGCAAAATCTTGCATTAGATAAGGCGAATGCAGCAGCAATTTCATCATAGGCTACCACAATTTTGTCAACTGTAATGTCAATATACAGTGAAACAAAGCCTGTCAAACAATGTGCGTAAATGTTTTATGCCTAATGAATCTTTGAAGTCCAAATGAAAGAAAATGTTGCTGCTGTTGCTAAGATCTGTTACAATAAATCGTGACTTAAGCATAACAGACAACGGGAGTTTTGAGGCTCTAGGCTATAACGTGTGCAATGAAAATATAAAGTGTGTTGCATTCCATAATTCTTTTCAAAGAGTAGGATTAGGCAGTCTCTGCAGTTTTAAATAACATTTCTTCTAGCCATAGACAGCGTTTAGCCAGCTTTAGAAAGACTTTGGTTTAGCCCACGTTATCCACTGTGAAGTTTCACGCGCAGGAACGCACGCACATTGAGTGCTCACAGGTTGCATTGATGGCACCAAATTAGAAAGTATAATTTCCTGACTGGGGAAACCTTTAGTTTATTTTCCTCGCTGATATAGACGGTTCATTTAATTTAAAGGCAATTGATGACATAGCCTGATGCCCTGCTAGCACTGGGATGTTCGTAGCCTACCTTGAAAGCTAGCCAGCTGAGCTGACGTTCACAAGTCAGTTCAGCTGCTCTGTCCTTCTTCTCTACGTGATTTCTAGTTGTCCATGCAGAAACTCCCTCGGATAGCCAGTTAACTTTGTGCATATTCTCTTTCAGAGTTTAATCCAGGTTTGATGTAAAATAATTTGAATAGCCATTTATAAAATACGTAGTGGGCTAAGTTCGGCTAGGCTGAGCCCTAAAGCCTGTTCATGATAGCATAGTCAACACTTTGCCATTTTTGCCAAACGAAAAAAATAGGCTACTTACAGCTAGCAATAATGTTTTGATATAAGTCTAAGCCTGCCGTTTTGCAAACTGTCAAATACAGTGCACTCCTGGTATTTAAAGGGATAATCCGGAGTGAAATGCACTTTAGATCATTTTTTCGGACTATTGGGAGTACATACGTTGAGTTGACACCAAAATCATGTCATTCGGATGTATTTTGAGAAAGTTCGAGCTCACCGTTTTTAGCCAAAACTCGTTAGCCTGGAAGTGACTGAGGCATGTCCTTTCGCCGCTACAAAACGCTATTTTTATACCTCTTCTACTGTTCCAAACAACACTACACTTACGTGGTATTGAGTAGAGGATCCCTAAAGCCAAACCGAAGTATCCCCACGTCTTTATGTGGTCGGATAGAGAGTCCAGAATGAATTTAATCGAGTCCGTACCTTTCCGGAAATGTTAATAAAGTGTTGTTTCAGCGTTGCTAGCTGCAGCAGCGCCATTTCCGGAAAGGTACTGACTCGATTAAATTCATTCTGGACTCTCTATCCGACCACATAAAGACGTGGGGATACTTCGGTTTGGCTTTAGGGACCCTCTACTCACTACCACGCAAGTGTAGTGTTGTTTGGAACAGTAAAAGAGTTATAAAAATAGCGTTTTGTAGCGGCGAAAGGACATGCCCGAGTCACTTCCAGGCTAACGAGTTTTGGCTAAAAACGGTGAGCTCGAACTTTCTCAAAATACATCCGAATGACATGATTTTGGTGTCAACTCAACGTACGTACTCCCAATAGTCCGAAAAATTGATCTAAAGTGCATTTCACTCCGGATTATCCCTTTAATGCCATGGATGTTGTTTAAGTCCTTGAGCATGACAGAACAGAACGTTCAGAATCGTTAAGGGAATGTTAACGTGTGGACTTGTACGATTCCGATGGATCGGAACGTTCGGAACCGGTTCCAAACCGGAGAACCGATTCCCAAGCCGCCACGGATTTTTTTATAAAGTGGGTGGAGGCTAGGCCCATTGTGAGAAAATGTGGTGATGCGACTTCCCAGGTATGTGTTCTGCGTAGTATAGGTTTTGCATTGTTATATAAAAACAAATTCATGTCCTACATGTTTTTTTTTGTTGCTTTTGTTAAGGCTTTGATGGACATATTTTTGACCCATGGTGTTCCAGAGGTCATTTTGACAGACAGAGGGCGGGAGTTCTGCAATGAGGTGATTTTCCATTCAGAAATATTGTCATTGCTATTGTGTGGTCAATGGGGAAATATGATTATGCCATATTACAATTTCCATTACATAGTAATTCTTTACTGTTGCCCGAATAAGGTGAATGCGGCCATGTTTTTACGGTATGGTGTCAAGCACCGTATGACGTCCGCCTACCACCCTCAGACAAATGGTCAGTATAGCAGCATTTGACCACTGGTCAATCCTTGTATAATTATCTACCTATCTAAGTACTGTAGTTTGCTTAGGAAAGATAATGTTTACAATTTCACATCACCTCACAGGTTTGGATGAGAGGACCAACCAAACACTGAAGAGGGCAATCGGGAAGACCCTTGATGGGCATCAGAACAGGTGGGAGGACAATTTGAAATCTATTGTTTTTGCCCATAACTCTTCTGTGCAATCTTCTTCCAGAATCTCGCCGTTCCGGCTGATGTACGGACGGGAGCCACGTCTCTTCAGTGAGGTATTTCAGTTAAGTTACTCTGACAGTATGTGTAAATGATTTGCGAAAAGGGTATACTGTGATAAACTACTGTATTATATGTGAATATTAGATCACCAGAGAGACAGAAGAGGCAGAAGAGGAGTATGTCAGTGCTGAAGAAGACAATGTAGAGGCCTATGTTCAACAACGGGCCGAGAGGGATGCAGAGGTCTTTGATAAAGTAAGCAGGGGCATTCAATGTACACAAGTGCATGTAAAGTAGGGTTTAAACCAAAGATTCCTGATGAGACGAGCCGTGACGTTCTAAAACCTTGCGACTGCGACTCAACATGTTCAATGCTCTGCGACTGCGTGCGAAGGCTTGCAACTACGTGCAACTTCTAATTCACACCGCTGCAACTCAGTCTCGTCGCATCGGGAATCTTTGGTGTGAATTGGGCTTAACAGAACTCAAACCATGGCTGTGTACAACATTGTTCTATTATATTATCAGGTACATGCCAACGTGGAGAAGGCCCAGCAGCGACAGAAGGACGCCTTCAGAAGAAGGAGCAAAAAGGGCGTCAAAGAATTCATTGTCAAGCCGGGCATGGAGGTGCTCAAAAAAGATGAGCGAAGGACGAGGGAGGCCGAGGATGGCGATGAAGCCTGATTGGCCAACCAAGTTCAGGTAAATATAAATATCCTGTTTTTAAAAACCTGTTACTACATCTATTCAGCAAAGTGTCCTGAAACTGAAGGCACAGCAACAAAAACGTAACAATATGTAATATGCGGTCAAGGTCTATGTTTGTTCCGGAAATGTCGCTGCTGCAGCTAGCAATGTTTTAACAACACTTTATTAACATTTCCGGAAAGGTACTGACTCGAAATTCATTCTGGACTCTCTATCCGACCACATAAAGACGTGGGGATACTTCGGTTTGGCTTTAGGGACCCTCTACTCACTACCACGTAAGTGTAGTGTTGTTTGGAACAGTAGAAGAGGTATAAAAATAGCGTTTTGTAGCGGCGAAAGGACTTGCCCCGGTCACTTCCAGGCTAACGAGTTTTGGCTAAAAACGGTGAACTCGAACTTTCTCAAAATACATCCGAATTTTAGTGTCAACTCAACGTATGTACTCCCAATAGTCCGAAAAATTGATCTAAAGTGCATTTCACTCCGGATTATCCCTTTAAGGACTGGAACTTTCAGTTTTAGAAGTTGATATAATGTAATTTCTTGATATTTTCAAGGGTTGTCGAGGTAGTGGGCAACTTTGTTCAGCTGGAGACCATGGATGGGATCCCCCTGAAAACCAGGACACCCTATGCTTCAGTGAAGCCAATAAGAACCAGTATGTGAATGCTTTAATATGTTTAACTTTTAGTGTATAGCTATCTTGACAGAACATTTAAGACCTTAATGTTTTTTCTTGCCGGGCACGGAGGGTCTCAGACTGGCTCCCCCATTGAAGAGACGGACGAGCTTTTGTGCTCCGACAGCTCTGTGTTGGGGAGCGACACTCTTGAGGTGAGTTGTCATTGATGCTCTTTCCTTTTGTCCTTGTACAAGTGTCTGAAAGGCAGTCTTTACTTAATTCAACATGAATGTATCTACCTTAGGTGACATGCGATGGACTCAGTGGACCGTCCTCACAGACAGAGACAGGGCAGTCAGGTGATCTGCCCTGCTCTTTGACAGAGGACACCACACCAGAGGTAACATTATGGAAAGACATACAGTACACACACATGTTTTCAACCACTGTTATTTACTTGTTGCAGGGCCTTAAGCATGCCACCATATGTTCACGTAGTTCATTGAAGCGGGCAGCTCCCATTAGCCTATTCATAGGTTTAATCAGATCCCTTTCTACAGATGTATTAATCAAGTTCCATGTTAATATTTTATGCAATTTTCAGGACAGCGACGTTGTCATCACGGGTGTCCAGTCTGGTCGACCGGTTCCGGCGTCAATGAGTGACAGGGTGGAGGACATCAGGGCCATGCTGCTCCAGCCCCAAACCTGGCTAGATGATCGTACCATTGACCATGCCATGGCGCTCCTGAGGGCACAGTACCCGCATGTTGGTGGCCTCCACTCCACGACTTCGCTGGCTCTCCTCACCACAGTCCCTGTACCAACCCAGGGATTTGTGCAGATCATAAACATTTGCACAAATCACTGGGTTACGGTAAGTAACATCAACTGCAAGGTAGGTACAATTAACATCTATGACTCTTTGCATCAGACCTACACTGAGGACTTTGGTGCCCAGTTAACATCACTTCTGAGCTTTCCAGGTAGAGCTGTTATCCTGCAGTGGCCAGACATGCAGAGGCAGAAAGGTGGCTCAGATTGTGGGCTGTTTGCCATTGCAAACAGTCTCACTCTCTGCAGAGGTGAGGATCCCCGCTTGGTGCAGTACCATCAGCAACACATGCGGACTCATCTTTGCTCTTCTTTCCAGGCTGGTGTACTAACACCATTCCCCAGCGTGGTGAGGTGTGCCCCTGCTCTACCTGTCCGTGCCATGGAGGTTGCGGTGCACTGCTACTGCAGACGGTCGGTGCGGGTGAGTAAGGATGCAGTGGTAACCTGTGGAAGATGTGGTAAGGTCTTCCATAAGGACTGCATCTCACCTCGCAAAGAAGAGGTTTATGTGTGTAACGCATGTACAGTAATTCGAATCTTGTGATGATATTATTGTTTATGGTATTTGTTTGTGGATATTCCATGTGTGTTATTTAATCTTCTAATCTTTCTGATATGTACCTGTTAACATGCTATAACTACTTGATATTGACTTGTCTCCTCTTGTGTTGTTAATGTAAATGATATGTTGTTGTTTGTTCCTGTTGTGTTATTTAACTTGGTTGGTTGACTGTTAGGCCTTGTGCACACCAGCTGTGCTGTGTAAATACAGGGGTATGTCAGGGTTTTCATTGTCACCCATACAAACAGGTATGAGACTCATATCTGTTATGTGTCTCTAGCTGTTAATGTGAACGACAATGAAAATCCAGACATTTCTTCATGCACAAGCACCTGGTTTGTATAAGGGCTCACAGTTCAGCAATACCTTGGAATGTCAATGTTGATTGGTTGTTTTTTGGTTCTATTCACTAATTTACATTTTTTAGAACAACAGAACATTTAGTTTAAAAAATCCATAGTTTTCATTATTGCTTTTACAATAGGCAAACAGTCTGTAACATGGTGTCAAGTTACATCAGCATTTGGAATGCTACTACCCAAGTTCCCCCAATGTAAAGAAAAAGTGCTGCCTGAATAGATACAAAACATGGCAAATAAACTGCAAAATGATATTTGCTACCCTTACATCTGGGAAACCTAAAATAAGGTAAGTTTGTACAGTTTCTCTGTGGTGTCAAGGTAGCCAGTATCAAACAGTAGTTTAGTTCTCAATGGCAACACATGTCCAAGCCAGCTAGCCTTGGGCAATATCAAAACATTTCATTTGTTTTTCAAAAAAAAAAAAGACGTTGGTGAGAGGGCTTGCCACTAAACCAGGCCTTTCCAAAAAAACATGTACTGTTCTGATATTTGTTGGATAATGAATTGTGCCAATTATTATGTCACAGGGTGACAGGCTAAAACATTGGTTTTTTTTGCAACCTGTGCTAAAGAAAAGAAAACCAAGAAGAAGGATTTCAAGTTATGATTCTTGTTCTGCCCCTTTGTACTCCTCCCTCTTTCAGTTGGCCTACGTGGAGCGGACCACAGGCACGAGTGGATGCCCTACACCAGGAGAAGACGTCATAAAGTTAAGTAACTCCTCGTTGCTCTTGGGCCTGACCAAGTGTTCTTTCTCATATGCCTCATGTTATTATGTGCTAAGACGTTAGATATGTCAACCAAAGATGAAGAAAATAACTTTCTCTAATTGTGGTGGCTATTGTATGCTATAGCTGGGTTATCTGCCCCTTAATAGACTTAAAGACTGTGACTTAAAGGCTATTATGGTTATGGGTGTTGTTATTGACAAGTGGGGTGTATTGTGAAAAGGCTGAGTCTCTGTGTCCCTCCATCTCTGTCACACAGAGCATGTTCCAGCCGGAGCCCTGAGCGGCGGCTGATGCCCTTACAATTGGAGGTAGCATACTACAAGAGCTGACTGGACGTAGCTGGACTGTACATTGGACTATTTCCTTGGACTTTATAATACATATTTTTATATCGTGTTTGCCTCTCACTTACAATATATTTAATAAATCTTATTCAAATATAGTTTTGGTGTGATCATTTATGTTACTCCACCCATTAGCAATGTGTGTGCCATGTGTACAAATGTCACACTATGAAGTTGCATACTACTTGTTAGTAGTAAACTACAAGTAACTAATACATTTAACAGTAGTCCAACTTCTCTAGTTTGAAATTACTAGACAATTTAATGGTATTGTGGAACCCGGGACAATGTAACCAAATGATGCACTCGGCTTCATCTTGATCAAGACCAATTTTTTTAAAAAAAATAAAAAATAATAATACACTTAATAATAATAATAACAATAATAATAATATACTACAGAGGCTGAATGGCAGCCAAGGCTTCCTCCAACCCCACCACTGGGTGCCTATGCAAATCAAAAACTGCCCCTCTGCACTTCGGACAGTAATCATGTTCTTCCTCCCACCTGTCCACACACGCTTTGCACCCCAGCAGGCTTTTGCAGCACTCAGCAAACACGGGGTCCTTCATCGTCTCTGTAATTTTACAATAAATGTAAAACACAACAATAGTATTATAGGTTGTAGGATAAGGAGTCTAATGATCAAGGGATATAGACTTATTTGGCATACCTGTACAAATAAGACATCTGAAGGCCGTTTTAATGGCCTGCTGGTTCGTCAGGCTTAGGGAGGGTGTGAAGGTCAGTTGATTTGCGTTGACAGTCAACCAAGTCTCTCATTTTTTTTGACACCACCTCAAGATCCTGCACCGGATTGCTGAAAAGTATGTGTGAGCAAATTGTCATTCACTGTTTACTATGAAAACTCATTCAACCCGCACAGTACTGATGTCATGCATAACTAGAACTAGTAAAAAATATTCAGGCATCAGACACACAAAGGCATCAGATGTTACACCAGAAAAATGCCTGGGAAAAACAAGTGCATCAACTATGTCTGTTTAGTGGCTACCTTTCTCGCCTTCTTTTAAACCCCCGCAGCCTCTCCATTTCTGCCTCTGGAACAGCAAACACTTGCAGAACCTGTGTTGGGTATTCAGAGAATGCTATTGTTATACAAATGATCAGTACAGTATCTTGTGAATTATATGCTCTGGAGTCTAAATCCCCCCCTGGGGATTTGAAAAACTGTTCCAAACACACATCCGGATCTCTGTGAGTTTTTATACTAGAAACATACAAGTGACACCATTAGAATCCTTATGTGAAAAAAAAAGATTGTACCTCTTGTGCCATCACAATCGACCAACTGATTGCCATGGCTATCAACCAAAATCATGCCCTCATGGCCCAAAGACTCGTTAACTTTAGCTGTGATGCTTGGCATCGTGGCTTCATCGTTTGAAAATTTCACTGTCACTGTTCTAGATGTGACAGGCTTCCCCTCAATTACGTTTGCAATCAGGATGTTCCTGAGAAAAAGAGTACACATGTGTCTGCATTACAAAAAAAATTGTCTTCTTTGGAATTATCTAAATGCAAGAGAGTGCTGACATTATGGGAGAATGCAATTTCAACGATTCAAATAAGAAACTTTTTTTGGAAAAAAAGTGAAGTGTAGGCCTACTGTATAAAAACTTGAATGCGCAAAGACATTTCATTGGCTAGAGAGGGTGGATTACCCCGATCCACATAAGGTGTAATGTGAATACAGTGTAAGACAAAACTCAGGTTAAGACAAAACTCACTTCTGCATCATTTGGGGCCCCGCTGCTGCTGCTGCATTAGCAGCAAATGGGAGAGGGGCTTAGATGATTAATCGACATGTGACACGTGACAGTGGCATGTAAAGACATGTCACTGGCATCGACATGTCAGTGACGTGTTATCGACATGTCACGTGGTCACATGTCGATGCCAGTGGCATGTAAATGGCACTCCTCTACCACGGAACAGTAGCCTACGTTAAGTTTACAGATACAACGGCAAATGGCACAGGAACGTGTCACGGACCACCATCAAGTGGTTTTACCTTCTACAGACAAATACAGAATTTATGGATAAGCATTTAGATTTACACTGTAACTAGAAAAGCACTCAGAGAGCGCAGACCTCCGCCTGCATTGATCAAATGATTAATCGAAATGTGACAAGTGCAAATCGCATGTAAAGACATGTCGGCATCGACATGTCAGTGACGTGTTATCGACATGTCACGTGGTCACATGTCGATGCCAATGGCATGTAAATGGCACTCCTCTACCACTGAACAGTATGTTAAGTTTACAGATACATTTCTAACGGCAAATGGCACAGGAAAGTGTCACGGAACACCATCAAGCCGTTTTACCTTCTACAGACAAATACGGAATTTATGGATAAGCATTTAGATTTACACTGTAACTAGAAAAGCACTCAGAGCGCAGACCTCCGCCTGCATTGTTCTTAGGTTGTCATACATTTGAACCTAAACTAACCATTACACCACTAAGCAAAATACACAATCTGGAATCCCGACGAAATGACAGATCACTCCCAAATTTTAATCGTTTCTTCCTTAGGTCATTTCTGACCTTCCCTGAAAATGTTATCGAAATCCATCCATCACATGAGTTATCTTGCTAACAGACAAACAAGCAAACCCTGGTGAAAACATAACCTCCTTGGCGGAGGTAATAATGGCTTTCAACATTAGTAGTAGTGCGTAGGTTTGTAGGGGATAATAAAGAGAGACAAGTTGTGTGTAGTCAATTATGCTTTATAAACAAGCAATGTTTTATACAAAGACAAATAACAGGGGTGGTACTTGGTTACTTTTAGTGTGAGAGGTTAGTGTGAGAGGGGCTGGTGTCCACACCCAAGGGGAGGGGTGTGGGTGCGTCTGTGCACGCTGGCCTCTCGAGAAATCTAAGAGCGTGACCAAGTTTATATTTCGTGTCAAAATTGTCTATGAAATATTCATAGTCTTGTTTTAGTTGAAATGTGAAGACGCGGCAGTCCTGGGGCCTCATTTATAAACGATGCGTACGCACAAAAGAATGCGTACGCCTCGTTCTACGCAAGCTTTGGTATTTATAAAACGTGAACTTGACGGGAAAATGTGCGCACCTCCACGCAAGCTCTGACCCATGCGTACGCACAAAAAAGGGAAAAACAGAAACTGCGACCTCAGGAGGAAACAGGTACAACGACCCGAAATTGGTTCAATAATTGAAGTTTAACACAAGCATAACATCGCGCAATGACGCGCATCAATGACTAATCCTGTTTAAAATCTAAAACGTGGTTGATTGTTGTTTCGTGCGCCCGTCAAAAATTCCATCTTATTTGATGCGAGAAAGACATGCTGATAGGCTATGCCTATGTATGTTTTGTATGTTTACTTATGGCTTTCATGCATGTTTTGTTATTTGTCAATAATCAAGGCTCAAACATGTTGCTTGTTAGCTTGCAAATGGTAGGCTATATACAGTAAGTGCTGACTTGCATCGGCTTTCTTGCCACTGGCTGAATCGAGAACTGGCTGACCGGACTGGAATAGCCAACCTTCAGCCGAATTTTGCCAGACGTGTTAGGAGGTGTAACTGCTTCATCACCAAACTACATCAACTTTCCTTACATGGTGAACAGGCAAATAAAAACGCAGTCTAATTTCCCAAATGTGATCCGTGCTATTGACTGCAACCATTGCTATAAGACCACCGAGTGAAAATAAATGTGCCTTTGTTAACAGGAAGCATTTTCATTCCCTCAATGTCCAAGTTATATATGTGACACGGACATGTTGCTCACAAATGTTGGCCTGATTCATATTGAGACATACTGTAGCAGCGTTGGGCGCAGACTGAATGCTGGAGCTGTGCGCGATGGTGGCTTCTACTGTAGGTGCGGGCGAATCGTGTTTAAATCCTGTGTGTAAATCCTAAAAGAATTTGTTGCAATTTTTCGACCATTTCTAAACATTCACCCTTTACTCATTCAAGTTATGTTGTAGGTGACAGTGGATATCCGCTGAAACGGTGGCTGCTCACGCCATTTATGAACCCACAAACAGTCAATGAAGTTGCGTTTTTTGTCTTTCCCGCTGTTTTTGGCATGTTGTCCACAGACATCAATATTCATTAGGGGCGTTTCGCTGAATATTTATAAGCAATTATGGGTGTGTCTTGAGGTACGCACAGGTGCCGCAAATGTAGAGTAGAGCTTGATTTATAAAGGGAAATTGGCGTGGAACGTGCGTGCGCACGGTTTTATAAATCAGAATATTTCTGTGCGCACGCACTTTCTGAGTTTTGAGCGCACGCCATCTTCTGGCGTACATCCTGCGCAAAGTTTTATAAATGAGGCCCCAGGTCATCTGAGGTATACAGCTGGTCCAAAGCCTCATACCGCTGATCCTTATCCATGCTCACCATGGGGGGGAAACCCACATGACCACGGAAAGCAGGCATGTTGTCTTGCACCCAAGTTGCAGCGACAGCCACACTTCTCAGTCTGGGTCTGGGGGAGACAAGTAAGTAGGTTGCTGCAATACAATTACCACTTTCCATCCTAATAATGTACGGTTTAACTTCGTGAAATCAAGAAGATGTCTGTAGTCCAATGGGCAGGAATACACAGACACATTTGCACATTGAATTTGCCCCAGGCACGCATGCATGCACGATCACCACAACGTGGAGGGCACAGGAATTAAATTCATAACTGTTATAACAGGGTGCTATTGGGGTGATATTTCAGGGTTTTTTTCATTATAGGGTTCTGATTGTACAATGAGGGAAAAAAAAATCTACATAAATTATTCTACGAGACAAGGGGTGTGAATACTCTCCACAGGCACTGTACCTTACCTCAAGACGTGGTCTTTTGCTGGGGAAAGGATCCACTGCCCTATCCCTTTCCCTTTCCCAGGCTTCTCTCCTGAACAAAAGGCATATTGAAAATAAAATTGTAAAACATGTAAATAACAGCAAGACAGAGCACCACATTACACCACATTATATTACCCTGGAAAGTTGGTAAGAGTCTGCACAGCCCACCATCTTCGAGCTCTGTCCATGTCAATCTAAATTGCATTAGAGGACAAGATTGCATGAGTTCTGGAGATGTTATAAAAACCAAATGTATAACTAAATCTGTACATCGTACCTCTGTGAAGTCAAAGGGCATCCCAAAGAGTAGGTACATGGCATACTGTAAAATAAGCATAATTTAAAAATGAATATATGGACATCAAAATATAAGAGATAACCTTACACAATGCAAGGAATAAAAAGGTGACATTACCATAAGGATGTACATCCCACAGGTACTGGAGGACATCTGTTTGGGAATGCCCTGTGTGAGAGGAAAAGAAAAAGATGCTTCAGGCCAGTTAAAAAAAAAGAAAAGATAATGGGCAGGGTGTTAATACTGAAAACATGCCAAATAGAACTTACCCTTATGTCATCAAGAATAAATTCCCTCCATTTACCACCATGAGAGATGGCCTCGGCTATATCCCTATGGAAAAAAAATTAGCGAAAAACAGAATATCACTGATATGAACTTCACTCAAAGGTATACACCACTTTATTTTGGAAAATTGCTTCTTTGTAGTCAACCCTAATTAGACCGAATGCAGAGCATTCTTTTCTGTGTGTTTACAATGCCTGTATTGACAGTGTAAACTAATTTCACTTTGATACTTTGAGCTTGATCCTAATGAAAACATCTACTTTGAGTGGTGTATCCCTTAAAAACAAGCCATTCAAATGCATTTTTTGCTGGGATACATTAAATCAGGGAAAAGTAAAATGTCAGGGAAAGTAAAATAGACAAATGAAAATGAATGACACTTGGCTCCTCTTCCATTTCAAGCATGGATGCTGTGCAAGAGCTGTGCAGTGCTGGCACGCAGAACACGTGAGCGATGGGAATGGTCTAATATTACAACAATTGTGTTTGTAGGGTTGGTAGCGGATATCCTCATGGCCCTGCAGTTAACCTAAACTATGTACAATTTAACTCTGACAAAAGAGCCAAGTGGAAAACATAGACATAGTCGAATAGAATAGAAGAGAATTAAATGACACAATTCAATAATATGCCATGAGTAGTACATGCTCTTTTTTGTTGCTAGAAAGAATCTTATGTGATGCAAAAATGTTCTTCTCAAATTCATCATATTTTTTATTTTTTTAGTTTCACACAATGAAGGTATTTGGCTGTAAAACCACAAGGTGCTTCACATGATAGATTTTGACTTAATCATTATTATGGTTGATACAAAACTTACATTATGTAGCCTAGTGATATGTTGGCAAGTTAGATTAGGCTATACAGTGTATTTCTGTAGTATAGTTTTGGCCATAATAAGATAAATCAGCAGGGATATAGGCCAGATGAACTGCTTCATGAACGGGTCCTAAACGGATCCGGGAGGATGATAAACGCCTCCGAAATGAATCCGCGGCGGATGCGCTGTTTAATTCGCGGGTCCGAAATGACTACGCTGCGGATGCACGTCCATTTCGCGGGTTCGAAACAGACCCGTAGCGGATAAGCTGGTTCAAGCGCGGTTGCGGATAGAGTCCGCCACGGAGTCTGGTCGGACCCGTGATGCGTAACTGCTTCGGACCCGCCGCGGTGTGCAAGTGGACGCAGTTTCGGACCCGTTTCGCGGATCCGTTCCGGAAGTCGCGGTACCTCCGCGGCGGATCCGCTACGGAGTCAGTTTGCTGTCTGGGACATGAAACGATGAAACCAAAACCTTTGGATGAAACATGAAACGATGTCAATACACTGAGGGAAAAAGCACCCACGTGGCCACATCCACGTTAACTGCTATGCTAACACTCGGTCCCATCAACGAAATCCCGTAGCCTTTAACTAACGAACATAACTTAAGTTTAAAAAGTTCAAATCGTCGTTTTTCACATACTATTGTGTTACATTTTCATTGCATACATCTTACCTTTTTGTTAAACAGTCAGTGAAATGGAGCACTAGCAAACAAACTTTCGGGAAAATTAAGAGGGAAAAAGCACCCACATGGCCACATCCACGTTCATTGCTATGCTAACACTCGGTTCCATCAACGTACTTAACTAACGAACATAAGTTTAAAAAGTTACCGGCAGGCACTTTCAAATCGTCGTTTTTCACATACTATTGTGTTACATTTACATTATATCTTACCTTATTCTTAAACAGTCAGTTAGATGGAGTACTAGCAAACAAACTTTCGGGAAAACGAAGAGGGAAAAAGCACCCACATGGCCACATCCACGTTCATTGCTATGCTAACACTCGGTCCCATCAACGTACTTAACTAACGAACATAACTGAAGTTTAAAAAGTTAACGGCAGGCATTTTCAAATCGTCGTTTTTCACATACTATTGTGTTACATTTACATTGCATATATCTTACCTTTTTGTTAAAGTCAGTGAGATGGAGTACTAGCAAACCAACTTTCGGGAAAACGAAGAGGGAAAAAGCACCCACATGGCCACATCCACGTTCATTGCTATTGTTACGACCCTGCCTGTCTTTGCCTGCTTGCCTGTCTGTCCTTCTCTGGGTTGCAGGGCGGAGTCAAGTCCCAGGTGCTGCTGATCACCTAATTGGGGCACCAGTGCTATAAAGAGGCTACCTGGCTGGAGTTCCGGGTTCCCTCTCTCTCCATCCGAACATGTGTCGCCTTTGTCTTGCGTTTAGGATTCTGCACATACTCTGATTGACACAACACTATGCTTTCTTACCATCTCATTTATGCTGACTACACCTCATGCTTTTATACATTTTTACTTTAATAAATATCTTTTGTTAACGCTTTGTCCTCGTGTGGTCTCCCTTATGTTGCAATCGCCACAAACGAGCCTGGTGGTTGTAACACTATGCTAACACTCCCATCAACGTACTTAACTAACGCACCCACATGGCCACATCCACGTTCATTGCTATGCTAACACTCGGTCCCATCAACGTACTTAACTAACGAACATAACTAAAGTTTAAAAAGTTGGCCCCGGCAGTGGCGCAACTGGCTGGGGCACCTGCACCGTACGCTGGCGACCCGGGTTCGATTCCCGCCCCGTGGTCCTTTCCAGATCCCACCCCGACTCTCTCTCCCACTCACTTCCTGTCGTTCTCTCTACTGTCCTGTCCGAATAAAGGCATAAAAAAAAGCCCAAAAAATAATCTTTAAAAAAAAAAAAAATTACCGGCAGGCATTTTCAACTCGTCGTTTTTCACATACTATTGTGTTACATTTACATTGCATATATCTTACCTTATTGTTAAACAGTCAGTGATGTAGTACCAGCAAACAAACTTTCGGGAAAACCGCGAAACGTACGTTTGATTGCTTCTTCCTCTGTCATGCCGAGATGATGCCAGTGAGCAGTGTCATGTCAGTGACGTGTTATCGACATGTGTCACGTGGTCACATGTCGATGCCAGTGACATGTCTTTACATGCCACTGGCACGTGTCACATGTCGATTAATCATTTAAGCCTTACTGGCAAATGGAGCACTGGTGGGGCGCTGAGGAGGTGGCTGAGGGCTTGAGCTTGTTGTTGGACTGCCATCGTCATTGACCTCATAGTGACCACCTGGCACCATTCGGTATTGGTCAAAAAGGCCATCAGAGGACGGCAGGAAGACCTCATTTGTTTGGTCCAGTAAGAAGATTGATGGTCCCTGAATCTAAGTTAATAAGAAATAATAATGAAATAACAGTTTATCATAGGCTACATTGTAGAAAATGATTGGCCGACTGTCTTGTGCACTGTCCTGTGTCAGTCATACTGTCTTGTGGCAGTTATTGACCACTGTCCCATGAGTTAGGTTTAGGATTTTTTTTTTTTTTTGTAACTTTAATTTTTATTTGATGAACACATAAGACAATAACACATACATGCCATATAGAGGGTAGAAGACACAAAGGATAATAGATTCGGGGGAAACAAAGTAGACATACATTCATGAAAAAAAAAAAAGTCAAAGCAAGAACTTGAAGTAGCTTATTCCTCTGTATTGTGTGCATGTGTGTGTAGGTGTGGTGGAAATGTGTGGTGGTGTGAACCTATCTATTCTATACCTTCTCCCCAAAGTACTTATGCATTTTATTATGTGTTTTGGGTATAATCTATTCCATGTTTCAAAGCAGTTCCTGGTTGTTAATGTAATTTTTTCCATTTCCATAACCTGTTGTTTTGTGTTGTACCATAAATGTATATCTGGTTTTGTTGGTTGTTTCCATAACCTTGTCAGTTGCTTCTGCACAGTCACTCTCAGCATATTAAATAGTTTGTAATGTTTTGCTTTCATCTTTTTTTGTAGGTCTATACCTAAAAGATTTTCTATTGTTAAAGTTTATTTTATGTCTGTAACCCTCATGAAATTAGGGCTACTAATTTAGATGCAGTGACATGTAACTTCCTATAGAGGGCGCTCTATGTGTTGGAAGACTAGAGTGCCATACTAGAAGGCAAATAGTTCCTGCAACGTGCATCTGACCGAGCTCCTGGATTTGCAAATAAATAATTAATCTAATACTCACGAAAAGTCGGTAGTTTACCTCTAGCTTTACACATAAGGTTATAGTTTACCATAAGCTGAACTTTGAGTGAAGAAATACAGTGATTTTGTCGAGTTTGCAGTGTATTGGAATCTGCGGTGAGTGAGACACGTTTGGCTAAGTTAGGAAAGATGTAATCAAAACCAATCGGAGTATGAATTACACTATGCTCAATGTATGAAACCTTGGTATGCACTATCTTGGTTAATAGAATGTTTAATCTCTGACGAGAATGGAAATGTTTCTTGGCACTTTGATACTAGCCGTATCATTGTATTCAGTGTTAAAAGATAGTTAAAGGGATATTCCGCCATTTTTGGAAATACGCTCATTTTCCACCTCCCCTCAAGCAAAACAATCGATATTTACCTTGTTCCCGTTCATCCAGCCATTCTGTGAGTCTGGCGATACAACTTTTAGCTTCAGCCTAGCATAGATCATTGAATCGGATTAGACCATTAGCTTCTCGCCTGCTAGCTTCATGTTTAAAAGTGACTAAGATTTCTGGTAATTTTCCCATTTAAAACGTGTCTCCTCTCAAGTTAAAAAGTGCAGTAAGACCAACTGAAAATGAAACCTGGCGTTTTTCTAGGCTGATTTGACATGGAACTACACTCTCATCTGGCGTAATAATCAAGGCAACTTGCAGACTACTGGCACTACTACTGCTTGTTGTCTATGGGGACTATTTTCAGGTGCTGCGTACGATATTACTGCGCCTATGGTAAGTTTGCAAGTTGCCTTGATTATTACGCCAGATGAGAGTGTAGTTCCATGTCAAATCAGCCTAGAAAAACGCCAGGTTTCATTTTCAGTTGGTCTTATTATTATTATAGTCGGCAGGCCAAGACCCTAAAAAAAACTTTTGATGGCATTTTTTGTTAAAAGTTGGCAACCATGCTAGAAGTTATTAGTAGGGTCTGAGGTTCCAGAATCCAGTGGTTGCCAAAATCATATTTATAATTTAAGGTCAAATTTGAAGGTCAAAAAGTTGGAATCAATAGATTTTAATGGTTTGTCTTTTGGGGGGGCTCTATTTTCATGACATCCTTTTTAAAAGTTGGCAACCATGCTAAAAGTTATTAGTAGGGTCTGAGGTTCCAGAATCCAGTGGTTGCCAACATCAGTTTTATAATTTCAGGTCAAATTTGAAGGTCAAAAGGTCGAAAACAATAGATTTCATGGTTCGTCTGTTTGGGGGGCTCTATTTTCATGACATCCTTTTTAAAAAAAGTTGGCAACCATGCTAGAAGTTATTAATAGGGCCTGAGGTTCCAGAATCCAGTGGTTGCCAAAATCATTTTTATAATTTAAGGTCAAATTTGAAGGTCAAAAGGTCGAAAACAATAGATTTCATGATTCGTCTTTTTTGGGGGGCTCTATTTTCTTGACATCCTTTTTAAAAAGTTGGCAACCATGCTAGAAGTTATTAGTAGGGTCTGAGGTTCCAGAGTCCAGTGGTTGCCAAAATCATATTTATAAATCAAGGTCAAATTTCAAGGTCAAAAGCTCAAAAACAATAGATTTTATGGTTAGTCTTTTTAGGAGCTTTATTTTCATGGCATTCTTTTTTGAAAAGTTTGAAAGATTTTTTGATAAATAATTATCTTTATTGATAAATAATTTGGATATATAGACTTGATATGGCCTTTACTCCTTTATGCTATGAATAACACAAAACGTTCTCTAGAGAATATATTGCTAATGAATAACAAGAATGCTTCTTTATTTCAAGGCAAAATGTCAATGTCAATTCAAATGTCAATTCAGACTGTCTGAATGTTTTTGTAATATATGCAATGTTTTGCAATGTGCAATTTTTGTTGCTGTATTACAAAAAGGCTGTCTCGTCCTGATCATGTTCCATCCCTACATTGTTGAGACATCCATCAGCATCACAACCGCATGCAGGTGTGCAAGGCTGTCCATTCTTAAGGCAAGTGCAGGCATGTGTACTGCACTTGGTTCTACAACCACAAGTTATCAGCTCCAAGTAACTACTTGGAACAGGAGGTTCCTGAGTCACACAACCACCAAGTGTTGGTCTACAACCTTCCAACCACCTATCCTCAGGGATTTCACTAATGGCAGGGTCAGACTATAGGCTACAATGTTTTTGTCGCTCACAATTGTCGTTTACGATCTACCATGTCACACTATACGATTTTAGAACCATGAAAACCTCTCCGCATCTTGGTCGGGAGAGTGGCCACATACACCGAAAGCATCGGTCGCGTCATTACGACTCCCGTCAAATTTCTGACAAGCCAGTCTTTTGGTCGGGCTGTTTTAGAACGTTGTGAACGACAAATCGCAAGTCATGAAGCATGTCACATTATAAGATTCCCTCCGCGTTTGATGTCGTGCCCGATCATTTGAAATCGGATACGACGCTGTAAACTTGTCGGTCACGACAAATGGCCAAAATCGGGCTGATATCGTGTAATCTGACCAGGCCATAACATCTACCTTGTCAGATTGCAGCCATACCTTTGCCTGGTGATTTGCACATGCAAAATACAATGACAATGCATCACTTGTTGGAGGTAACATTTCCATTGCCTTTTTGCCTTTCTGAAACAAGTCATGTCTATCCCTGTCAATACCCAAAGATGTGCATGGTGCTTTGTACAGATGGCACAAAAACTCCTCCACGTCACCTTGAGGCCCATCCCAACACCATGTAACAGTTCTGGGTGTTCCAAATACACAGTCCAACATGACTTCTTCCCATGTCCAGCAAATGAGGAGACAGTATCGCACCAGTTAGGGCATGGAAGCCGAGTACATTATCCACAACTACCCGAGGTAGTTCTCATTGATAAGGTGGACTGGGTAGCACTCATATTCCTTGGAAGTCCCACTCATTATCCACACCTTGCAGACTTGGTACCTAGTGAAGTGAAGAGGCAGAAGGAGGAGATCTGTATCACAGCACTTCACAATGATGTTCTCGTACTCAGCATTGCCTGTAGACCATCAATAATTCCACGTGGAAAGTGTGCAATACAGTCTCTACTCTCGGTTTTTATTTCCTAATGATGTCATTATTTCTTGTCATCCGCAAAACTGAAGATTGTTTTATGTAACTATCACCTAACCGTGTGTTCACATCAGAAGCAACCAGAGTGACGAAAGTCATTATTTCTCTGCAAATAGGGTGGCCATAGCAAATTCGGTAGCAAGGCAAGTTTTATTGATATAGTGCATTTCATACAGGGGAGCTCAATGTGCCTCACATAAATCAAAATAATAAAGCGAAACGAATTGGGTGACCAAATCGAAAAAGTTAAAAGTCTGAATATGCTAATGAACTATGATGTAACTTGGCGAAAACCAATTGGAATGTACACATTTTCGAATGACCCAGGCTGACAGGCCAGAGCCGCTCTATGATAAGCTAAATCAAACATCCCAATATAAGTCATGAGTGGATAAAACAAATTCATGTTGAAGCGGACTCATGTTGACTCTTCTTCAGTGAGCCCGGCAACCTGGTCGCTTCTAATGTGAGTGTTAAAATCTAAATTCTTTTCACATTTACCTATCATTGTGGCAAGTACCATCGGGAACATCAGACCCCACTGTTCTAGCATGGTTGGCAACATTTAAAATGAACAGGTCCCGAAAAAGACGAACCATACCATTTATTTATTGTTTTTGAGCTTTTGACCTTTAAATTTGACCTTAAATTGTGAACATAATTTTGGCAACCACTGGATTCTGGAACCTCAGACCCTACTGACAACTTCTAGCATGGTTGCCAACTTTTTAAAAAGAATGCTATGAAAATAGAGCCCCCCCAAAAAGATGAACCATAAAATGTATTGTTTTTGAGCTTTTGACCTTAACTTCTAAATATGATTTTGGCAACCACTGGATCCTGGAACCTCAGAGCCCTCTAATAACTTCTAGCATGGTTGCCAACATTTAATAAAAAGAATGGCATGAAAAAAGAGGTCCCAAAAAAGACAAACCGTAACATGTATTGATTGTTTCTGAGGTTCTGACCTTCAAATCTGACCTTAAATTATGAACATGATTTTGGTAACCACTGAATTCTGGAACCTCAGACCCTACTGACAACTTCTAGCATGGTTGCCAACTTTTTAAAAAGAATGCTATATGAAAATAGAGCCCCCAAAAAAGACGAACCGTATTGTTTTTGAGCTTTTGACCTTCAAATTTGACCTTAAATTCTAAATATGATTTTGGCAACCACTGGATCCTGGAACCTCAGACCCTACTGTTAACTTCTAGCATGGTTGCCAACATTTTAAAAAAAAAGAATGGCATGAAAAAAGAGGTCCCCAAAAAGACAAACCATAACATGTATTTATTGTTTTTGAGGTTCTGACCTTCAAATTTGACCTTAAATTATGAATATGATTTTGGCAACCACTGGATTCTGGAACCTCAGACCCTACAGTTAACTTCTAGCATGGTTGCCAACATTTAAAAAAGAATGCCATGAAAAAAAGAGATCCCCAAAAAGACAATCCATAACATTTATTATTGTTTTTGAGCTTTTGACCTTCAAATTTGACCTTAAATTCTAAATATGACTTTGGCAACCACTGGATTCTGGAACCTCAGACCCTACTGATAACTTCTAGCATGGTTGCCAACTTTTTAAAAAGAATGCTATGAAAATAGAGCCCCCCAAATAGACGAACCATAAAATGCATTGTTTTGGACCTTTTGACCTTCAAATTTGACCTTAAATTATGAATATGATTTTGGCAACCGCTGGATTCTGGAACCTCAGAGCCCTCTAATAACTTCTAGCATGGTTGCCAACTTTTAACAAAAAATGCCATCAAAAGTGTTTTCTAAGCACATTTTCTGGTGGTGGCCTGCCGACTATTGCACTTTCTAACTTGAGAGGAGACACATTTTAAATGGGAAAATTACCAGAAATCTTAGTCCCTTTTAAACATGAAGCTAGCAGGCGAGAAGCTAATGGTCTAATCCGATTCAATGATCTATGCTAGGCTGAAGCTAAAAGTTGTATCGCCAGACTCACAGAATGGCTGGATGAACGGGAACAAGGTAAATATCGATGTTTTGCTTGAGGGAAGGTGGAAATGAGCGTATTTCCAAAAATGGCGGAATATCCCTTTAACGCCATAAGTAGCTGGCGCAGCATGTTAGCCTGGCCAGCCCAGCCATTGAAAGAGTTGTAAGCCATGCGAGATCCTTGGCGTTTCATTTGTTTACATTTTAGCATCGCAGTTGAGAGTAATAACGAATGCTAATAAGTTATAATGTAGATGCATTACGAATGCATATCTTTTGAGTTTCACATGTGTTTTGAATAAGTTAAATGGTAAAATGTAATTCATCATGGATGCAAACGGCGCGTCTTTTGACGGATGCCGCCTTTTTCACGGCTGTCTGGTCTTGTAGGAATCTATTAGGCAGTAGTACTTGCCAGAAGTGCTACAGTAGGCATGTAAATTAATTGAACCAATATATTAATAGTAATAATGACAGAAAAAAAAACCCACACATCAGACCTTACAGATCATACATGTAACCTACAGTGGGTACGGGTTGAGAATGCACCTTCTCCCGCGGGACTCCCGAACATCGTACCTTGAGTAGGCTAGGCTATTATTCAGGGTGGAATGGAGAACTAGCGATGTTTTGAATGTCTGGCGAATGTCTAACTTCAAGCTAATTTGGCCGCGGTTGAAGGGAGTAGGACGTGATTTATGATGCTTTGAGAGGGGTCAGACGTTACTTTTAGGTCTATGAGTGAGATGACTTAAACTTCACAAACGTTATTGAAGGGGGGCATATCTGCAGAGAGGGTTAAAGCGAGTAAGTCAGTAATTAAGGATCTTTGATATCTGTGCATAGAATTTAAGCATCCCGAGTGACATGGAGCCCAACCAAACGACACCATGCTCATTCAGCCATGAAGCCCGACCTGGCTTGCATCTGCTTCGAGATTAACCACCTCAGCTGGATCATTGTATCGCCGCTGATAAAGATGCGGAATTGCCGTGGACTAATCTTAAAATTATTCCCAATTATGAGACGCAGTGCGTCAACCCCTGATCAAAATGTTTCCATCAGCTGGTCGATTAGCCTATTCCAGACAAGCCGACGGAGCCTAGGCTACAAACTAGCAATAGCCCAAGTTAAGCAAAAAGGGGGTGTCAGTCGTGAGAGCACTAATGCGTTGTTTTCTCGAGATCTCGACTTAATTGTGTCGTTTTCCCGAGATCACAAATTAATTATTTCGATATCTCGAGATAACGAGGTTAAAAAAATAATGACATGACGTGGCCTCTCTCGGCTTCCGTACAAAACCATATGCGTTCAAAAGAGTGATATATTTGCAACACAAAAACGTTGTCCAGGAAAAATTCAAACCTCGTTATCACTTACTTATTTTTCGCGATTCCTATCACTGCGCGCTACTGACAGCTGGACAACGTTTTTGTGTTGCAAATATATCACTCTGTTGAACGCATATGGTTTTGAGAAGAAAAACACTTTACTTTCGTGACCCCAAAAACTTGCCGGACTACTTTCTTCAGCATCAAAAACCATCAAAAACCGGCTGGATCTCGGCTCACAGGACGCTGGCGGGGGGTAAGTCAGTGCTGATGCACAACGTTGCTGACAGGGAACCCATATAAATTTGTGTCTTAAAACCCGAACTATCCCTTTAATCTCATTTAATCATCAAATTTGACAACAATCAGCTTAAATGTCAAATCATATGTATTTCTCTTTGTTGCCATGGTATTGGGGGAAAAGCGGAGAAACGAGATGGTCAGTCCTCGTATTTTTTCTTCACGTTTCGTTATAAGAAATATATAGGCTAAGTAATATAAGTTAAAGTCTTCTTCCGTATTGAACAGACGCTCGGCATGTCAGATTGCAGTTGCAGAGATTTCAAATGTTTTACAACCCAGCTGGTATCCGCTGTTCATTCCGACATATCCCCACTCGGCGGTATTTAACTTTTTTTTTTCAAACAACGTGCCATTCCGACATGAGGTCATTAATAGGCTATTAATGTCATAACTATTAGGCTTACTATGCATGGCTGTAGGCAGCTATGAGGCCACTGAGATCTGGACCTCATCGGTTTTGAGAGCTGGAAATACATGTGTTTGCTAAATATCGGTATATTGTTGGGCATGTTGCGTTGGCGACTCGGGGAAGTGAAAGCAGTTCTGTAGACATTGCACGTTTTCATGGTGATCATCAGCGCAGCTGTAGCTGATTGTGAAAGCCGATTGGAAATACATAAGTTTAGAGCGAACGTTTCAACTATGTTTGCCATGGTAGACAAAAACACTCAAATAAAACAATAGCCTAAAAAATAACTGTAGTGCGTAATGGACACGGCTCTATATCCTAAATAATGTTCGAGGTTTGCCATTTGGTAATATGACCTATCCTTACTGCCAATAATTTAGATTGAGCACAACTAAAGTTGCACGAGGGCAAAATACAGTCCTAAGCCTATTATATAGCCTATAGCCTGGCCAATTAGCCTATATTGTAGATGTGCAAAACCAGCATTTGCGTGCGTCCTTGCTGGTGAGGTGTAGCCTACAAAAATGAGAATAACATCTGATTATTAAAGTATGGCTATAGGATCGGCTATAGGCTACTGGTAAGAGAAGAGCTGTTTTAAAATTCAAGTGTAGTAAAAAAGTTTCTGCATCCCCGGTCAAGGTGCAGAACAAGAGTAAATCATAAAAAAATGGAAAAAGGTTCGCACACTTGAAATCCTTTTTTGATTTTCTTTTCTTTTCTTTAGCACAAAGGAATGACGTTTCGACCTTGTGGTCTTAAGATTAAAATTCAAGTACGTGTGCTATTTAACCCCTCGAGACCGACTGTATTGCAGTCTGCTGACACAGCCAGGCGACGCTCCCAACCCATTCATTCGTTTTGGGCACGAATGAATGGGTTTGCCCTTAGTTTAAATGGAGGCCGGGGAGAGCGCGCGGCAGCTATTGTTATGTATGGAGCTGGCTTAACAAAGTTTTGTGCGTTATATATCTATATTTATCTAACAAAAGCTGAGATTGTTGGAAGGACTAGGCTACTCATCAAACTTGTTTTTCGTTTCTGGGAGATCTCATCGTTTTGGATTGTCGGATTTTTATACTTATTGTTTGGACTTATGGACAATGAACTTTGAGGGGTGGTTGTTAGTGGTTTACAAAGCTTTGTGTTAATAAGTGTCGGTCCTCCTTCAGCTCACTGCGCGATGCAGTTGCGCACAGTGGTGGTAACTGTTTACGACACAGTGTGATATTTGTGTTTTTCGTTTCTTAGATTTAATGCATGTTTGACATTTAAACAGGCCTTCTGTCCGTTCACTTAAAGAAATAGTTTAGAATTTTGCTTTACCGAGGTGATATAGGTCGGTGGAGACTGTTTTTATCGCGTTTACCCCTTACTTCAGTTGCAGCGTTCCCTTTGCTAACGCTGGTTCTGAGCTAACACATGTCAACGGTGACATCCAAAACTTACCAAAACCGTCTTACTCACTCGACAGCACACCCGAGACAAGTCAATTAAAACGTCAGACTATCGATATACACGTCCGTGTTGATAGAATAATTTTAGAAGTAAAACTAACCTTCCAACTCAATGATTTATAATATTATGAGGGACTAGTTTCTCAATATCAATCCGCCACTGCCATACAGGGAACAAAGTAGGCTATTGCAATGCAATTCAAGGTTAGTTTTATTTCTAACATTGTTCTATCAACACTAGGCATGTGCATCGATAGTCTGACGTTATAATTTATTTGTTTCGGGTGTTCTGTGGAGTGTTTAAAGTGGCAGGCTGGATGTTACCGTTGACTTGCGTTATCTCGGCACCAGATTAGCACGAGATGAACGCTGCAACTCAAGGAAGGGCAGAAATTCACTGAAAATGATCTTCACCAACCTATATCACCCCGACCCCGAAGTTGGAAATGAGGTCCTATGTCCAAAATTCCAAACTATTGCTTTAAGGCCTTCTTTTGCATGGGGTTGCTCGCATCCGCCCGTAACCTTATAGGCTATTATGTGTGTAGTGGCAGTATACTCTTGATTATAATAAGAGGCAAATTGTTACTTGAATTTCCCCTTGGGGATCTCTATCTATCTAGGACAACCTAAACTGACATCACCAATGCTTCCCCGCAGCACATTTCATTTTAAAAGCATATACAAACAAACAGAGTCTATGGACTTGCTATATTAAATCCAGTAGCCTAATAATTTTGCAAGTGATGTAGTAGGCTACATTTAAAAATCGACAGCTGTCTGTCAGACTATCCATTTCATGAAGAGCAGTTGTCTTGTGCGATCATTCCCCCTCCCCCTCACTCGTCTAACCAGTTCACTAGACATTATAGCCTACCTATATGCGGCATTGAGGACCACGGCCTCCCTCCCCCCCCTCTCTCGACTTGAGCCTGACACACTAATTATGTAAATGTAAAAATGTGTGTGTGTGTGTGTGCGCTGAACCACAAATTCACATATTCACTTTTCTTTTCAGCAGACATCGCAAACATAAAACAATGTACAAAACTGAGGAAATCTCGCTTAGCCTAGATTTTAACACTTGCCAACAAATATAAGGGATTCAGTCAGTCGAGTTTATTTATTCGCAGCATGCACTTGAAACGCCGATCAAAAGTTCATAAATTCACCACGTGATAAAATGCTGTCATATAGCTTGACACACAGTAGCCTACGGTAGTCTATGCCTATAGGCCTATCTCTGAATCAACATGATCATAAATACCGAGATCTATGAGTTGCTAGAAACTTATTTTGCGGAGCTAGGCCTACTAGTCGATGGTTACAATGAATCACCCTCACTGCCCTATCGCATATATCTGACCATCCATTGTTACAATGTTACAAAATGCGCGATCTTCTCCATGCATGTAGCCTACGGTTATAAGTAAAGTGACAACCATAGGCATGTATTAAAGAGATTTCTGTTAAATACATTTTATTTTCAGTTGTCAAAAGTGGTGGGGACAAAATTATGTGTGATACATGTACCCAGCGTCGCCGGTTAAAATGAACATGCCTCGATTTTAAAATAACCTATACACATTTCTAAGTATTCCTAGCATATAAATGTAGCCTAACTTGTCTATCTCTTTCGTCTTCGCCTTGACAATACTAACCTATTCACGGAAATGCGGTCTTAACCGTAATGAATTAATGAATTAATCTAAGATTGCCTATCGAGTCTTTCAGGTTGAATTGAAGGCTATTTCCTTCTGATAGGCCTATAGGCGATTTTCTAAAACCATTTTCATTAATTTTAACAATGGTCTATTGAAACGTCGTTTGACTAATTTCGCCAGTCATCACCTTCATTTTAATGATTAAATGAGACGGATTATGAGACAGATATGCAGAGCATTTCTCTCCCTATCCATTGACCAAAACGTTGCTCTGGCATCTCTGCTGGACTGACTGAGTTATAGGCTACTCGCCTGAGAGAGCAGTGAGGTAGGCTGTGAAATATTCGAAAACTCTGCAACTGCAATCTGACATGCCGAGCGTCATGTCTCTTTTCTCCGCTTGTCACCAGCGCGGTGTCTTCGGGTTTTTCCGTGTTTTCCGGCATGAGCCAAACCTTCATGTTATTAGGGCGGTCTTATGTTGCCCCCTTGCGGTTGCAGTTTTAGTTGCAAAGTCCCGAACCTCCGGGATTCCCGATGTGCGGCAAAGAAAGGAGCATTCTCAACCCTTACCATCTGTATACTTCTTTACGGGAAACCGACGTTATATATGGGGAAGACGTGAATTAGTTTTGCCTTCGATACACTATATAGAATATACAGAAGCTATAAGTGCGACGAATGGCACATGTTACATGAAGTTATGGGATCTCAAAAAAAATCTGCAATCTATGGCCGTCCATGGGAGTTAGCAGAGCGTTGATCACCAGCTCATTTCGTGTTTCTACTTCCGGGAATATGCCTGCCCCCTTGAACGTAACGCAGCCGTAACGTATCCGGTGTAGCCTCCACGTTAGCATGTAAGGGGTATCCGGCTACCGCCGTTCATTCCGACATACCAGCACTCCGACATTGGCGTCCAATTGTCGTAGTGGAGGCATGTCTCTTTATGGGAAAAAGTCCCACCACTCCGACATTTGTTTTTTTCATGGTCGCAGTGGCGGTATTTAACTTTTTTTCCAAACAACGTGCCATTCCGACGTGAGGTTATTAATAGGCTATTAATGTCATAACTATATCCAATTGTGTAAAATAATAAAGATTCACATTTAAAATGTCATTGTGAAGACTTCTTGATATGGTTAGGCTATGTGTCTGTTGCGTGCACGACTCGGGGAAGTGAAAGCAGTTCTGTAGCCATGGCAAGTTTTCTTCTCTGTCTCATTATTCGCGGACTAAGTGGAGCTAAATTAAGTTATTATTTTGCTGTCACTTCGTCTGTTTTATGGCCTAGAAGGTTGTATTTGGTATCTGTGGATAGCTGTAGCTCTCCTCTTTTATCTGACATGCAAGCCGTATCTTTTTAACCACGGTTTCACGAGTAAATCAAACGAAAGTAGCGGTAGTTGAAGCTATATGATTCTTATTTGTTTGTCACTTCGTCTGTTTCTATAACACAAAAGGATCGATGTGTTTGGTATCAATGGAATGCTCTGTTTCTCCTCTTTCATTTGGTATGCGTGTTATGTCTGTGCGATGCCTGGTCCCGGAGTAATTCAAGCGAGAGCAGTGGCTGCGTGGGTGAACGCAGAGCAATATAGACTTATGATATCATTTTTAATTCATGATTTTATTTTTATTTTCGTACTTGATCGTACAGACACGTGTCTAGTCTCGTTGGAAAGCCCTGGTTCTGAGCTATTTCATGCAATATAGGTCTCATCTCGCTGTTACTAGGCTAATAATCGTGGAGCAATGTAACGGAGAAGAATGGGTGTGTTTTTTGACGCACTTTGCGTCCGTCGGGCTCATATGGTCCGTTAAATTGACGTGGAAAAAAAATAGGATTTGTAAACTGTCGGAATGGGGGTACTAAAATGTGTCGGATTGGCAGCATGTCGGAATAACACCATGTCTGAATAGCGGCATGTCGGACGAAAGGGATGTCGGACTGGCAGGATGTCGGACTGCCGACATGTAACCGGGGTATCCGCCGTTCATTCCGGCATACCAGCACTCCGACATTGACGTCCAATTGTCGTAGTGGAGGCATGTCTCTTTATGGGAAAAAGTCCCACCACTCCGACATTTTTTTTTTCATGGTCGCAGTGGCGGTATTTAACTTTTGTTTCAAACAACGTGCCATTCCGACATGAGGTCATTAATAGGCTATTAATGTCATAACTATATCCAGTTGTGTAAAATAATAAAGATTCACATTTAAAATGTCATTGTGAAGACTTCTTGATATGGTTATGTGTCTGTTGCGTGCGCGACTCGGGGAAGTGAAAGCAGTTCTGTACATAGCAAGTTCTCATTATTCGCGGACTAAGTGGAGCTAAATTAAGTTATTATTTTGCTGTCACTTCGTCTGTTTTATGGCCTAGAAGGTTGTATTTGGTATCTGTGGATAGCTCTAGCTCTCCTCTTTTATCTGACATGCAAGCCATATCTTTTTGACCACGGTTTCACGAGTAAATCAAACGAAAGTAGCGGTAACCGAAGCTATATTCTACACTCTTATTTGTTTGTCACTTCGTCTGTTTTTAAAACACAAAAGGATCGATGTGTTTGGTATCAATGGAAAGCTCTGTTTCTCCTCTCTCATTTGATATGCGTGTCATGTCTGTACGATGCCTGGTCCCGGAGTAATTCAAGCGAGAGCAGTGGCTGCGTGGGTGAACGCAGAGCAATATAGACTGTAAATATGATATACTTTGATTTAAATTCATGATTATATTTTATTTTCATACTTGATCATACAGACACGTGTCTAGTCTCGTTGGAAAGCCCCGGTTCTGCCCTTTCATGCAATAAAATGTCTCGCTGTGACTAATAATCGCGGAGCAATGTAACAGACTTTGCGTCCGTCGGGCTCATAGGGTCCGTTAAATTGACTTGGAAAAAAACAGGATTTGTAAACTGTCGGAATGGGGTACTAAAATGTGTCGGATTGGCAGCATGTCGAAATAGCAGTGTAACACCAGGTTCTTACAGACCAGACAGTTGCCAGACACCAAAGAAGAGTCAGAGGGGAAGATTAATCAAGTACAAATTTATTGAAGTTATGATAACCAGAATCAATGGGAGTTGGGGATAGCTGCTCACTCTCAGGATTAGGAGGCCCAATCAACTGGGACACACAGTGTAGACACTACAAGCACAGCAATCAACAACTTAGGTGATCAAGATCACAGCAACCAAACACAAGCCTAGAAGTAAGCAGCCAGTCCCCTGCTACAGCCAGTGGTCCTTGAACCATCAGTTCATCAGTTTATACTTAATAAATAGGATAAAATGTTCATTTATTTAATTATAGCAGCAAGTCTTTACTTTTCAATTAATTAAATAAAACTCAATGTTACCACAGTCCCAATTGGCAGAAGTCTACTGGACCGCGGGCTGAGCCACTTGGGAAAGGTAGATGGCGAGCAGAGTCTCAGCACAGGTCGGCCGCCCTGACTGGGACTTAAAATATATTCCACAGACACACAAAATCAAGAGTCAAATAAACAATGGCAACTCAAACACACACTAATATAGTTGGCTAAGTCATTGACTTAAGTTACTTGGAGCACCCACCAAACATCCACATTAAGTCGGATTCTGTTGTTATACAGTAAACCTACTCTATCCACTTGATGTCAGCCACTAAGTAGAAACTCACATTAACAGCACAACACATAATACAATAACAAACAAACACAATCAACTGCACGCCATCCACCTTACCCACAGAACACAAAGGAGACCAAAGAGGGGGCGGGGCCATCGTTGGCACCATTATATATGGCTCTCTTCTTCTCTCCTAATGGCCTAGGCACTTCCTGTCTGAATGCACTGGCTCCCCCACAGCACTGGTCCCATTATTACACATGTCCACAGTCCATCCTGTTACACCAGCATGTTGAAATAGAGGCATGTCTAAATGGAAGCATGTCGTAGTAGTGGCATGTCTGAGTGGCAGCATGTAACCCATGTAAGGTTACGTTAACTCTCCCAATGATTGTTGGCTTTAGTCAGTGATATAGAGGTGATTTGCAGAAAAATTTTTGCAGTCACCATTCAATTTCTGCTAAGCCTCCTGCCAGACCTCCAGCAGCAGCAGCACCTCCTCCTGCCAGACCTCCAGCAGCAGCAGCAGCAACACCTCCTGCTGGACATCCCCCAGCTGTCCGAAGAAGGCAACATATTGTTGAATGTCCTCATTGTGAAATGAGGCTCAATAAAAATAATCTAAAGCTACATATTCAAAGAAAACATCAGCAAACATCAACAATAACTGCAACTTACCATTTACAGTCACAGTGAGTGCATTGACGAACATTACGGGCTTTATGTTGTTGCAAAAAGTTTTTATGGACCCAATGTCCCAGTCCATGTTAGGGGAAGTTTTAGGGAAATGTACAGAGTTCCCTACAAGATTTCAGAGTGCTACCACTGCCATGGACATTACAAAAATCACGGTCCAGGCTGCTGGGGTTTTACTCTGAGGATAGTTTTGAAGGCTACTGTAGCCAGGACTGCTATTATCTAGCTGGTGGCAGTATTTGATTGATGTTTTTATGGTTATGCATGCCTATTCATGCCCTTTTTATGGTTACATTTCTGTTTTGAATTAATTTATTATTGTTTATTTTCAAAAACAAAAAAGGGAATTTTAAAAGTTTAAAAGTTGCCAAAATACCTGCAGGTTTGGAAAATATAGATCCCTACAGAGTACACTCTAAAAAACTATTCAGGGGGTTATAGTTAGTAGATAAAACTTAAACTAGAAAATGTAATTCCATGGAAGGAATTACCATTGCATGTAAATGCAAAAAGGTTGCTGACTGTGTAAAACATTCCTATTAGGTCTATAGTTAAAAAGACAACTAGGCTACGTACAGAAGAATAGATAAATAACAATAACCCAATTACATTTCCACTGAAATTACTTGGAAAGTCACATTTAAAAAGTGATTTATGAAAATGCATCAAAATTGTGGATATAGGCTAGGCCTATTATGGAAAATAACTCTTTAGGCTATTAGAATTTAAGACTGAAATGAAGTTGGCAACTTCAAACGAGTTGCAAGAGCTGACACTTTAGTAGCCTACTGTGAAACGACTGGTAGGATAGCTTATATAGCCTTCATATCTACACGAATGCAGGTTAAAAGTAGGCCATAGACTAAGGGGGTATTCACACCTGCCTTGTTTAGTTCGATTAAAACGAACTCAAGTTTGTTTCTTGCTTGGTTCGGACCTTTTTGACTGGTGTGAATACAATCACTCGAACTCTAGTGCGGACCAAACAAGCGGACCGAGACCCAGCTGAGGAGGTGGTCTCGGAGCGGTTCCTATCGAACCCTGGTGCGGTTCGTTTATGGTGTGAAAGCAGACCGACCTCGATCCGACCCAGTTACAGAAATCTACCTTTTTTTGATTTGACGAGCTCCCGTAGTTTTTGCGCATTATGGGAAATGTAGGATAGCTCCGTGACGCACAACAGCTGTAAGCAACAGTGGGCTAACGCTTTTTTGCCAACAATAATTTGATTTTGCATCTCCTACCCGTTCCGTCTTCCGTAGGCCTGCTGTTAGCATGTTGGACACACATGAGAGCTCTTCTCAGCTGTTTTGTTGCACGTCTTCGTCGTTGCAAAATTACGAGCATGATATTGTTAAACTTGCGGTCTTGACGCTCAAGCACTTCTGTAAAGCTGTAGCTGTATAAACTATATTGCTAGGATAATAACGAGTACAGTACGCAAACATAGTATTTACGTGGGCCAACTTTGACTTTGGCTTCCTATTCTTCACCCCACCTACACGTTTACCAGCCAATGGTTGAACGACCTTAGCACATGTGCTTTTGTTTATAAATTCTGGTCCGGTTGCATTTAATCACGGTGTGAAAGCGAACCGCACTAAAAAAGAAAAAAAGAAAAAAAAAATGGTCCGGACCAAATAAGTGAACTAACGGACCTTCCTGGTGTGAATACGCCCTTAGACACCATTGGAATACGGAATACAATGTCAAACAACGCCAATCAACTATGATGCAGCAACAGGTAGGATATCTAGCAAATGTAACGTTAGCTTACAGTAGGATATTTGTACAGGATGAGCTAGTATGTTCTTCGAAGTGTCTCCAGGTGTGTGATTGTCCTAATAGGAATGTACAAGCTGTTAACAAAGGTTTTTAAGCCTGGAGCAAGTTTGGTTGTCGTTAGCTAAATACAGTGTTAGATTTACGTTGACGTTAGGTTAGATTGTCTTTAGCTGTTGATAACGTTACCGAGAGCAAACCGGTTACTGTAACGATATAAACAAATCAAGTTAGGAGTAGCCTAACAGGAGACAAGACGATAACGTCCTGGTTTACAGCAGCTATGGCATGGTAGAATGTTTTCATAGCTGTTATAGCCTACTCAGCACGCAGCTACAGTTTAATGAGTAGACAAAACATTCAGGTTGCAGCGGTGGCATGGCTTTAGTTTGGATCAAAGATCCTTGATTACTGACAGCTGAGCACTGACGTAACAATTAGTCTTTGCCGCCAAAGGATCTCAATGTAAACTCTATGGGAATTTTAAACTCTTTTATCGTAAATATCTCAAAAAGTATGAAGTTCACAAATGTCAAAAATACAATCGTCAAATCTCCGTTACAAGGTCTTTGTAGGAGTGCTTGAATGACGTCAAACGGTTAAGTGGTTTTAGCGTTATAAATCGTTGATTTTGGTCGGAGGAAGAATAATTATCCCGATAATAAAAAGAACAGGGATAACAGTACATTGCATTTACATGCAATGTAAAAAGAACATTTTCAACATAAAAAATGTAACTTTGTTACATGTACAGGTGAGTCGACAACTTAATTTAAGGAGTTTGTCCAACTGAAAAAAACAAAAACTGTCTCAACTTATTAATTTATGGATTTTCAACAAACAGTCTTGCGTTCACCTAACAACAGATGCGTATTAAGTTAGTGAAAGTTAAAAATGTCGTGACCAAACTTACAAAGCTGAGTATCCTATCAGAACCTTCCATCCAGACCACGCGGCAAACGACTGCATGAACACGATGGAATGAATCAGAGGAGCCATTCTGAACATCGTAAATATAAGGTACCTACAAAGCCTGTTTCTTTTTAGTTTTACAAGCAACATCGATAGAACAGCAGCACACAGTGCATAAAATCGTTTTTTCGTGACACTACATATCAAATTGACGCAGCTTGCCCTAATTTGAACGTTTCAAAAGATGGATTTAGCTATCAAGCTAGCGTATTGGATGTTAGCTTCTGCCAGTCCTATGGTAATTTAACCATTTGAAAGAAACAGTTAGCGCACAGAGTTCAAGTAGCAGTAATCCACAGTAGCGATAGTCCACAAGTAGCCACAGTTAACGCACAGAGTTCAAGTAGCAGTAATCCACAGTAGCGATAGAGTCCACAAGTAGCCACAGTTAGCGCACAGAGTTCAAGTAGCAGTAATCCACAGTAGCGATAGTCCACAAGTAGCCACAGTTAGCGCACAGAGTTCAAGTAGCAGTAATCCACAGTAGCGATAGAGTCCACAAGTAGCCACAGTTAGCGCACAGAGTTCAAGTAGCAGTAATCCACAGTAGCGATAGTCCACAAGTAGCCACAGTTAGCGCACAGAGTTCAAGTAGCAGTAATCCACAGTAGCGATAGTCCACTGTAGCCAAACGCTCCGGCTGGCCGCGCGACTCACACCAGCCTGAGCTCTCTCACGCACGCCCCTACTCGCAACTCTTTATCCCTGATAATCATCCAGTCGACAAGCTGCAGGTGTACCACTCCTCAATCAATCAGTCAATCATTCAATTTGTTCAGTGGGGGCACAGTCGTCGTGGCCAGTAAACACCGTTCACTACACTGCCCCCCCCTTTGAAGAGGATGGTGCCCTCGCATCTGATATTCTGTATGTGGCCTTTAGTGACTACGCCACTCCCACTTCTCTAGAAGGTGTAGGAGAACCCTTTTTTTAAATGTCAAGACTAGAGATTTTCCCCACGCTGGTGTCAATCAAAATGAAACAAGTTGGAGGCTGATGTGCAAAAGCAATAATAATACAATTTTATTAATAGCAGTCACAGGTAAACACTTTAAAATAATTTCCTTTCTTTTTTTTATTTTGTGTTACTCGGTCGAAGCCTAGAGGGAAAATCTGGGCAGCACGCAGATCTCGATGTAGGGCGGGGAACCACTTTTAGACCAACCAATTTATTATATTACCACTTCCACATCAAACGTGATTGCACGGCAAACTTGTGTGCGTTCCACTACAAACAAAGCATTCCCAATCAGAATCACAGCAGCAATATGGTCACAGTATTACCTCTGAGAAGTGCCCGCTGTCCACCTAACAATCCCTAGTCCAAGCTTGACTTTATAGACATAGGCTATACCAGGGCAGACACACAGAATAAATAATGATGTACAAAAATGCAGTAATGTTTTGTCGCTCAACCCAATTGCACAATGCATTGAATTGCACTTCAATCCTGTCAGTAATTCATAGACACATCATACACCAGATAAAAACACATAATAATTCATAGTATGGGAAAACAGTGGCTACGACGTCCTACAACCCCCACGATCCTACAAGAGAGATTGAAACACAAACATTTATTCACCTGTAGTCATAACTCATTCACTCCACGATATAAGCAGTCAGTCACACGTAAGACTAGCACTCAACACATACGGGAGCATACACACATAATAGAGCAAACACTCACAATCAGCAGGACCCAAGGCCCAGGGGCTTCTAATGTGCGCGGCTCCGTCGCTGAAGCCAGACCCAAAACACGCATTTACCATCCCGCACGAGACTAGGCTACATCAACGAAATCTCTATCGGAAGGCAAATGGTTAACAAACCAACTGCGTTGCGCGAGCTAGCATCTTCCTGACAGCAGACCCACAGTAGAGGATCTGAAGAACCAGGAAGCAGGGCTTGCACTCTGTGTCAGTCACACGTTAATCACACTGCCACCTGACTTTTATAAAACACCCTGTACCCTGATTGGCTGACAACTAATTGTTTGACAATCAGCAGGGGTAGCCTACCTGATGGTGCCCACAGTATACCATACTGCTACAAATGCATGTCTGAGATCTAGAATCAGGTCAATATACCATTTATAGTAATGAGTACGACTGATCGTCCCTGATCAATATAGTGGTTTTGATCATCACAGTCGCAGACTTTCTCTGGCAGGGTCATTGGCAGTAAACACACAGAGAAAGATATCATGTTAGTAAAAAGAGGGAAGGACATACAAATCTCTCAAGTTTTTCAAATCAGTCTTACCTTGTTCATGAAGGATAATTTCACCAGCGATGTCATTAGCAACTGTTGATGGTGGAATTGGTTTATAGAAACCATTTACGGGGGCGCACGTGGACACGGAACATGTAAGACGTGTGCTTCAGTGCTCTGAGGCTAAGTGACTTATTTGTCATTTATTTTGGCAGAAAATTCGACTGTGTAGGGATTTTTGTTAGTAGGAACAGTTTCCTGAATATATGACTGTGAAATGGCTTCTGGACGGACTAAATCAGACTCAGGGAAAGGCAAAAAAACACTTTCACCTGTTGAAGACGCTAATGCAGTGGATGCTAGCTCGCTACAGGAGATGCTAAACGGTCTCAGGGATGACATCTGTGGTAAAATTGACTCACTCTCCAACGAACTGAGATCTGAGATTGCAACAGTACGAGCTGAATTGAAAACTGCGATAACACCATTGCAACAGAAAATTGATATCCACGATGGCACCATTAGAGATTTGGAGCATGCTGTGTCTAACCAGAGTGACCACTTGAGCGAATTGGACAACACCGTACAATCCCTGAGAACTCAAGTAGATCAGCTGAATGCTAAGTGTGAGGATCTAGAAGGGCGTTCAAGAAGAAATAATATTCGACTGATTGGGATACTGGAAGATGTGGAGGGCCCAAATCCGACCGAATTTGTCTCTGGGCTTTTGCAGGACATTCTGAGTCTTGACCAAAAACCTATCCTGGACAGAGCTCATCGTAGTTTGCGCGAGAAGCCCGGCAAAGACAAACCTCCCAGACCGTTCATCATTCGTCTACACCAGTGGCGTGCAGTGAGGTCTGTGGCAGGGTAGGCAGTGGCCATTCACATGTGTAAATTCCATCCATACACTCGCAAATATTACTATATTTTCATGGTAATACTCCTCCTACTTAGTCATTTTACAGGTTCAGAGGCGTCACTAGGTGTGCATTTTTAAAAAACATTTATTTTTTACCCTACGGGGGTCCGGGGGTTTCTCCCCCGGGAAATTTAGAAAATTGGGCTGTTAAAGATGCAGTTTCAACGTAGTTTGAGAAGGAAATAAGGAAGAAAATTCGTTGGGGTCCTCCTCATCATATTTTAATAACAAATAGCCTAAGCTAATTTCCCTCACTAGACCTACTGGTATTTATGGGGGATTAAGAGGGGGGAAATCGTTTTACAGTAACTGAGACCCAAACTTTTTTTTCTGCCCGTGACATGCTGGATAGGCTAGTGAATACCTGGTGCGTTGTTGGCTTCTTTAGTAGACCTGCTGCAAACGTCAGACATCTTGTAGGCTACTGTTGATGAAATATAACCTCGTTTTCTAGCCTCTCGGTGTACTTGGTTGACCATGGTTCTCCGTCTGGGTTTTTAATTAGCTTAACTACATAAATCCACCATTAATTTGTAACTGTAGGCTACCTCCTCCCTGCTGTTTCATATCTGGAGTTGTCTGAGCTGATGTCCCGAGTCCCGTTGAGGCCGGACTGCCTTCTCCCCATAAACTTTCGCATGAATCATGTAATACGCATGCGCAACCTCCGAAATTCGCAGCATTGAAATGAATGGTGAGGATAGGCAGAGACCTTACAAGCCTACCCTGGCCTTTGGAACTCAAGCAAGCTTTGGGACTGCTTGCTTGGGCGTTCCCACGGTAACCAGGCATGTTTGCTTTGCTGCGTAGTTCAGTGTTGTGAATCGCTGTTTGCGTAAGCCTTCACGTTTGAGTTTTTGACCTTAAATAAGACGTACATTTACTTTTTAGAATTGAAATTGCATTCTAATTGTATTGTTTGTGACTTCAGTGTGAGCCTTTAATAATATTTTTTAAAAATACGTGTCATCCTTCGTTTTAAAATGACATTTACTCAGGGTAGGCACTGCCTACCCTGCCTACCCTGACCGCACGTCACTGGTCTACACTACTATCAAGACCGCGACCGGATTCTACGCAGGGCTGCAGAGGCTTTTCCCCTAAGCTATCAAGAGAAAAGAGTCTCGATTTTCCCCGACTACACAACTGCAGTGGCCAAGAAACGGGCACAGTTCGGGGATGCTAAACGTCTCCTTCATCCTATCAAAGGGGTGAAGTTCAGGTTGTTGTTCCCAGCCCTGCTGAAAATCACGTTGCCTGATGGAACACTACACAAATTCGAAGACCCTTCTGCAGCGGTGGATTTCATCAAGACCATTACACCTGCCTAACCACCGGATACTAGGACAATAGCCTACTACTCCTTCGTATGGATGACGGTGAGCTAATGTTGACCAAGTAGCCAATTATATTGTAGGCTACTTTGGACTCGCTTGATAGCTAACTTGAACCAGAGTTACTGCTTGAACGTTCTTGCCTCTTGTCATCTTAAATCTCTTAGCGACAGGCTAGTTTTCCTGGTTTCTGAAAAAACGAAATTTTCAACTGTTGTTATTGCCTAGTATTTGTATTTGCCAAGCTTATATTGTTAATGTAAGTTAAGTCACTAGTCTTTATAGCACGTCGGCGGCTCTCTTGAATGAGCATGAGCAGTGCTACTTCAGATTGTTCGTCAATGTTAAATGGGGATATGCGCGCGTCATGTTCAGTGGACGCTTCAGCAAGGGATACATGTGTTTTGTCGTTTTTTTCTAATTTGATTTTGTATGTATTTGTCGATTATTATGCCTGCACAAATCTTTTATTTGTGATTGCAACTCACAGTAGCCTACTTAATGCGATTCAGTTTTATATATCAAACAGTGACTATGCATGCCACAGTCTCATAGGAATGAGCTGAATTTCGTCAGCTGGAATTGTAGGGGACTAAATGCACCAGTTAAGCGAAGCAAAGTTCTGGGTCATCTTCGTAATTTGGGGGCACACATAATGTTTTTACAGGAGACACATCTAAAAGTAGTGGACCACATTAGGTTGAGGAAGAATTGGATAGGTCAAATATATCATTCAACTTTTCAGGCCAAGGCTAGGGGTACAGCTATCCTCATACATAAATCAGTCCCTTTCATTTGTTCCAATGTCCTAGCAGATCCAAACGGGAGATATATTGTTGTCACTGGTAAAATTCAAAACATTACCCTCACTCTTGCAAATATTTATGCGCCTAATTGGGACGACTATAATTTTTTTAGAACCTTTTTCTCCAAACTCACAGATGTTACAACACATTCCCTCATACTAGGAGGAGATTTTAATTGCTGGATTAACCCATCACTGGATCGTTCATCAGTCAAAGCACACTCCCCATCCAAATCTGCAAAAACTATTACTTCTTTTATGGAGGAAATTAACATATCTGATCCATGGCGTTTTCTATATCCGAATAGTAAACAATACTCTTTTTTCTCTAATGTCCATCAAACATTCACACGCATTGATTACTTTTTATTGAATAACAATTTATTACCTTCTGTTCAGTCTGTGACCTATAATCCCATAATAATATCCGACCATGCGCCGATCTCTTTGAGGATAGGTTTTGATGGACTTAATTCAACACGTCCTCCTTGGCGATTCAACACCCGCCTATTATCTAGTGATGACTTCGTCCAAGCCATCTCCAATCAGATAAACACTTTTATAGAGATTAATAAAACCCCTGATACATCTGCATCAACCCTTTGGGAGACATTGAAAGCATATCTCAGAGGTAGCATTATTTCATATACTGCGTTTGAAAGGAAGACAAGGGAGGCAGAATTGTCTAGACTGATGCAGAAAATTGGGGAAATTGACAGGATTTATGCAACTAACCCCTCCCCTGATTTATATAAAGAACGCCTCACTCTACAAGCTAGCTTTAATATTGGTTCTACGCAGAAGGAGGAAGAAATGTTACTTAGATCAAGATATAAATATTATGAACAGGGGGATAAGGCAGGTCGTTTGCTTGCACACCAACTCAAACAAGAGTCCTCCTCTCACCAAATTCTTCAAGTTAGGACCCCTCTGGGAACGACAACGGACCCAAAACAAATTAATGATCAATTTAAGGACTACTACAGCTTGTTATATACTTCCGAGCACCCTCCCGATTCTGCTGCATTTGACCTTTTTTTTGATTCATTGGACATCCCAAAGGTGGATGAGGAGACTGCTGGCAGACTGAATAAGCCTCTGTCTGTGGAGGAACTTGGGACTGCAATGGCCTCAATGCAGGGTGGAAAGTGTCCAGGACCTGATGGCTACCCAATAGAGTTCTACAGAACGTTTTTTCCACTATTGGCCCCCCTACTGGTCGATATGTATAATGAATCATATACAAACCATACCCTTCCTCCAACTCTCACTCAAGCCACCATATCTTTGATTCTTAAAAAGAACAAAGACCCGTTGGATTGTGCGTCTTACCGGCCTATTAGTTTATTGAATGTGGACTTAAAGTTACTTTCTAAATTATTAGCACTTCGCTTAGACCCTATACTGCCGACCATCATATCCCCGGATCAGACAGGATTTATTAGAAATAGGTACTCATTCTACAACTTAAGACGTCTTTATAATATAATCTATAACCAACCCTCATCTAAGACCCCTGAAGCCTTGATCTCCCTTGATGCGGAGAAAGCATTTGATCGGGTTGAATGGGCATACCTCTTTTACACAATGCAGAAGTTTGGCCTTGGACATACATTTATCACATGGGCCCAACTATTATACTCTGCACCAAAGGCCTCAGTCAGGACTAATAACAATTTTTCTGAATATTTCTGCTTACACCGCTCCACTCGTCAGGGATGCCCATTGAGCCCTCTTCTATTTGCTCTAGCAATTGAACCCCTGGCTGTTCTCCTTAGATCCAATCAGGATATCACAGGCATATCCAGATCAGGCATAGAACATAAGGTGTCACTTTATGCGGACGATCTTTTACTTTATGTATCAAACATCTCCACATCTATACCTGCAGCTCTTCAGTCACTTGCATCCTTTGGAGCTATATCAGGCTACAAATTAAACTTGAATAAAAGTGAGTTGTTCCCAATAAATGCTGCAGCTAGGGCATACTCTACCCAGTCTTTTCCTTTTAAGACAGCAAATCACAGATTTACCTATTTGGGAGTACAGATCACAGAAAAGTTCCATGATTTATGCAAGTTTAATTTTGCAAGTCTGCTGTCCCGTGTACAGAAAGACTTTGAACGGTGGTCTTTACTACCTCTATCCCTGCCAGCTAGAATTAATTCTGTTAAAATGAACACCCTTCCTAAATTCTCCTACCTTTTCCAGAGTATCCCCATTTTCCTTCCACAGACATTTTTTCGTAAGATTGAGAGTTTGGTCACAGAATTCATCTGGAATAAGAAGTCACCCAGAATTCGTAAATCATTTCTCCAAAGGCCCAAAAAACTTGGGGGTATGGCGTTACCGAATTTCCAATATTATTATTGGGCTGCTAATATTAGGGCTTTACATTACTGGCTGCATTCAGACATTCTTAGTCCACAACCTGCTTGGGTACAGATGGAAGCCTTGTCGTGTAAACCCGCATCTTTGAAGGCTTTAATGTATTCCCCCCTCAGATTTCCTCTGTCTCCATATACTAAAAATATATGTGTTAAAACATCATTGAGAATATGGAACCAGTTCAGGAAACATTTCAACCTAAAGGCTCTCTCCATCCTTTCTCCTCTTACTTCAAACCCTGTTTTTCCGCCTTCCCTCATTGACGGAGCATGGTCGGTATGGTCTAGGTTGGGTATCGGGACAATTCATGACTTGTATATAGATGGCTTATTTGCTTCATTCCAACAACTGTCTGAGAAATATTCATTGCCCAAACCGCATTTCTTTAGATACCTACAGATACGTAGGCTTGTTAGATCCGTATATCCCAATTTTCCTAACACACCACCTGCCAGCCCTGCCGACTCCCTCTTTATGCCCCTCCCCAATGTTAGAGGTGTGATATCTTATGTTTATAATAGTATGTATAACTTACGACCAGTAAGTCTTAATTCAATTAAATCTCAGTGGGAGGAGGATTTGGGAGATGAGATCTCAGACGAAGTATGGGACTCAGTCTTGCACCGTGTACATTCTTCATCAATATGCGCTAAGCATGGCGTGATTCAGTGTAAGATTGTCCACCGTATTCATTGGACTAGGGTCAAATTGAGCCAGTTTTTTCCAGAGGTTGACCCCACATGTGAGCGGTGTCACCTATCACCTGCATCCTTGGCACATACACTCTGGCTTTGTCCAAAGCTATACGATTATTGGTCCAAGGTCTTTGATATCCTGTCATATGTGTTAGAACTGACTATTTCTCCCTCTCCTTTTACTGCTTTGTTTGGTGTTCTCCCTCCTACAATACCCCTCTCTTCATATAAGGCTGACTTTGTTGCATTTATCACACTTGTGGCAAGACGTCTAATTTTGCTGAGGTGGAAGTCTCCAAACGCCCCCTCGTTCAGTTCCCTGATTAGAGATATTCTTTATTTTATGAAGATAGAAAAATTAAGACACAGCATCAAGGGCTCTAACCGCAGGTTCACTAAAACATGGGGATATCTTTCTACTTACATAGATGATTTGAACCTTCCCTCTGTGACAGACTAGAACTGTGTGCACACTGTTTAACTTAATAGACAACAGTTAAGACTACTTTGGTATCATTTCTTAATAGGATGCAGGTTTTCTTTTTTGTTTGTTTGTTTGTTTGTTTGTTGTTTTTTGTTTTAATATTGTCACTATCTTGTTTTTGTTTTTTTGTTTTTTCTCTCTTTCTTTCTCTTGTATGGGTGGGTGGATGGGTGGGTGGGGTGTTCTGTGTTGATGTTTTCACATATTGTACCAGTGTGTGGTAACATTTCTTAATTCAGTTTCTTGAATGTACCTTAGCCATATACCACATATTACTATGTATCACACCTATATTTGTACTTGAAAACCCAATAAATAAACTAAAGAAAAAAAAAAAAAAAAAAAAAAAGAAACCATTTACATGTATCTCCCTGTTGTGAAGCACAAGATTTTTATGCTTTGAAATATCACAAGTGCCACAGTAATGCTGTAATGGAAAGCAGTCTTTGCATTGGACCACGGCTTTCTTGGTGGCGCAGTGGTCACAAATACCACCCTGAACCATACTGGAGGCCAGCAAGCTATCAAAGAGCAATGGCCTTGCAGCACGCCAGCGATCTTCAGATAGCGCTTGCCTTAAAGCCCAGTTATGAGATTGTGTTGTTTTGTGGGTTTCTTCAATGTCACATTCCAGTGCATCCTGCAGATTTTGTAGTTGGGAATCTGTGGAAAAGAGAAAATTGATCTCAGTTATCATATCAGACCTCATAACACTAATTTTTCAGCACTTACAGCAAACGTTTTAAACAAATTCTGCTTAAATGCTGACGCAAGCTTGGTCTCTGTTAGCAGGGCCGGCCCGCCGCTTACTGTGCGTTCAGACCAAGACCGTCAAAAGCGTCAAGAGCGCCGGAAATCATTCATTTTCTATGGAGAGTCGGCGTTACCGGCGTCAAAAGCGTTCTGGGCGTGAGCGTGGCTTCATGAGCTTCACGGGCGTCAAAAAAAAGTTGAGCCTCAGTTAACTTTATGGTAATGAGCTATGACACGGTTCGGCGTCAACTAATCAGAATGTCAAACTCGCAGGATTGCTGCTTGTGGTTTGTTCAAAATGTTTCACGTCATGGCTTTGACGCTTTCGGCGCCGAATGCACCGAACTGGGTTGAGCGTCGGGCTATGAGCTTCACCAGCGACTTTGACGGTTTTGGTCTGAACGCACAGTTAGGCAGTATAGGCAAATGCTAAGGGCGCCGCACATCCAGGGGGCGCCAGAAATGGAGGGGGAAAAAGTGTAACTTCCACTAGGCTATTCTTAAAACTGATATTACAATGTCTTAATAAGCCCACATTAATTTCACTGCATAGCAAAGCCTACTAAGTACTAGTAATAATAGCCTTCTTTCCTAAGGCGCCCCTGCCCCCTTCCCTGATATAATACCTGTGACGGTCGAAAAACTTCTCTGTCGGATTGCTCAGAAAGTTCTAGTCACAGGCGTGACAGAGCACGATTTTAGCTTTCCTATGGTATTATGTAGGCCTAGGCTACTAGTTGCTGTGATAAACGTTTCGCAAGAAAAAACAACCTGAATGCTACATGAAATGTAAAACATTCTGCACATTACTGCGACGGCCAAGAAAATGCGAAATGCACACCCATTCTTCTGTGTTGAATTGCTCACGAAGTTCTAATCACAATGATAGCATATACATATCACCTGACAGAGCACGGTCTTAGCTTTCCGATGGTATTAAATACTAGTTGATATAATAAACGGTTCGCGAGAAAACCAATGTGAATTTAGGCTACATGAAATGAAATCATTTGCATTCCATCTATTACTCTCAGTGGAATCTCTCAATAGTCTACATGACAAACCATATATCAAAATAAACGACAGACCTTACCAAAAATGAGGATGAAGTATTTATTTGTACAATAAGCCATTCCCGAGTAATCCAGTTTTTAAATTGCAGCACATTTCTACTTGGTTTTGAACATTTATTTAAACGATATAGAATTACATCGAAAACATAACCATTGCTTCCAGATATTCCTATGCATTATGCCTATTTTAGACTAGTTGAAAACCATGGCTAAAGCCTAATTACAGTACTACTGTACAGTAGTCTCACGTTCTTAAAGTGACAGCCACTGAATTCAACCTACAGTGTAATGACATTAAAGATAAATATAAATCGATATGACAATCGTGTCAAATTCAAGTCAAAATAAAAATCAATATGAAATAGTTAACTTATACTGCACGTATAAATGTGTATGTATAAATATAGCAATATGAATTTCAAAATGTTTGAGATACAAACATATTATAGTGTGTTGGGGGATTATGTGCCTTATAGTGTTTTTGATCTCCACTAGTGTGGTGGGGGGCTCCACAATCAAATCAAGAAAGTATTACATTTCTTGACTCGGTGCATTCTCTGCCAGCAGTTTGAGCAAGGTGTGACAATTACTCAAGATCAATAACTGTAAATGTTATATGCCTGCATGAGATTCCTTATGACGCCATACCGTGACCCACAGACTCGGTCGGAGGGCTGCTTAAACAGGCCCTCAGCACATGCAGGGTGAGGATTGAGATGACCTTTGGGGTCATCAAGTCCCGTTTTAATTGCCTACGTGGCCTAAGGGTGAGGCCGGAGAGGGCCAGCCAAATCATCACGGCATGCGTGGTGCTACACAACATTGCCACCACAAGAAAGGAGCGAGCCCCACATGTGCCATTGGTGGCAGATGACGTTGTGGACCCCATGACCATAGATCATCCCACGGGAGTGGCCGTAAGACAGGCACTCACCCACCAGTTGTTTGGGTGAATTTTTGGTTGAGTTTGAAGGTGGATGTGTAATCTTTTTTTTTTTGGTGTGTGTGTGTGTGTGTGTGTGGGGGGGGGGGTTCTTGTGTGTGACAAGAATAAAAGAATCACTAATCAATCATTTTCGGCAAAGTATTTTTATTTTTCTCAATCGCGCATTGCTGTGAAAGTAGGAAAAAAGGGTCAGAGGGTCAGTCTGTGTCAACCAAAGAAAGTCTAGGCCTTAAACATAACATACCCTCTGGAGGAGCTGAATCTCCAGCTTGAGCTTTTTGATCTCAAGCTTTTTTTTCTCGTTGTCGAGCTCTAGGTTTCTCTTGTAGAGGGCCCTTACATTGTCTGTTCCAACCTATAGGAATGATGTGTTATAATTCACTTATCATGGTGAAAGCCTTGTGGCGCACCTTAAAAAAAAGGAGTAACCGAAATAAAAACCTTGGGCCGGTTGCACAAAGCACCTTAAGTTTTGTTCCTTAAAGGGATATTCCGCCATTTGTGGAAATACGCTCATTTTCCACCTTCCCTCGAGCAAAACAATCGATATTTACCTTGTTCCCGTTCATCCAGCCATTCTGTGAGTCTGGCGATACAACTTTTAGCTTCAGCCTAGCATAGATCATTGAATCGGATTAGACCATTAGCTTCTCGCCTGCTAGCTTCATGTTTAAAAGTGACTAAGATTTCTGGTAATTTTCCCATTTAAAACGCGTCTCCTCTCAAGTTAGAAAGTGCAATAAGACCAACTGAAAATGAAACCTGGCGTTTTTCTAGGCTGATTTGACATGGAACTACATTCTCATCTGGCGTAATAATCAAGGCAACTTGCAGCTACTGACACTACTACTGCTTGATGTCTATGGGGACTATTTTCAGATGCTGCGTACGATATCACTGCGCCTATGGTACATTTGCAAGTTGCCTTGATTATTACGCCAGATGAGAGTGTAGTTCCATGTCAAATCAGCCTAGAAAAACGCCAGGTTTCATTTTCAGTTGGTCTTATTGCACTTTCTAACTTGAGAGGAGACACGTTTTAAATGGGAAAATTATCAGAAATCTTAGTCACTTTTAAACATGAAGCTAGCAGGCGAGAAGCTAATGGTCTAATCCGATTCAGTGATCTATGCTAGGCTGAAGCTAAAAGTTGTATCGCCAGACTCACAGAATGGCTGGATGAACGGGAACAAGGTAAATATCGATTGTTTTGCTCGAGGGGAGGTGGAAAATGAGCGTATTTCCAAAAATGGCGGAATATCCCTTTAATACAGTAAATTACACCACCTGCAGTGTTTACCATAATGTTTGTTGAGGTCTATGTCATGCATGTCTACACATCGGGAGGTTATAACAAACAAATAAAGAACCCCTTAAAGGAATACGCCACCCAAAAATGAAATTAAGCTAGTCTCGGTCACCCCCAGAGTTAGAACAGTGAAAAAAACCCGGTTAAAATCCATCCGGGCATTCTCCTGCTTTGGGAGCAGCGATTTTAGCTTTAGCTTAGCACAGTTGCTGTAGATGAAGGGTGTCAGTGAGCACGTCCTCCAAAAAAGTGACCGAGACGTCTACATTTTTTTCTAAATATATCTTGGGAGCCGTGTGTTCAAAACGAGTACAAATCATAATGCAAAATCGAACGAGACTATTACCTGGGCAGATCTTTACTTGGAACTATATTCAGCCTCATCGCCGACGAAGCACCGCTAGCTAGGCGCAAAGTTCTCATGTAGCAGTCTTGTAAACTCCCAACTTCTAGATTCGACTGGAACTTCACGGGATGGGATTCAAGTGGTGCTACGTGAGAACTTTGCGCCTAGCTAGCGGTGCTTCGTTGGCGATGAGGCTGAATATAGTTCCAAGTAAAGATAATTGCTAATAGCTTGGTTTCAATCACGTGATTATTATGACGCGCCACGGCGGGACGATTTGAGATGGAGGGCAGGAAGTAAACAATCGACCACCGTCTACCGTTGCAGACAGTCTGTATTGTACTGATATAGACTCAATAAAAGAAGGCAATGAAGCCAAATTGGCCAGAGGACGAAAAAATAATCCTGCTAGAGGAATACAACAAATGAAAAACTATATTGAAAAGCAAATTTGGCTCACATATAATGGTAAAACAAAGAAATTGGGAGGAAATCGCCGCAAAAGTGCAAGACGTACGGTGGTGAGGTGGTGGCTAGCTACACGAAGTAGGCTACAACAAAGTTAGAAAATCTAACGGTTATGGCCAAGAAGGAGATGTCCTGCCTTGGGAGTGAATCAAATGGAAAAGGTAAGTTTAAAAAAAAAAAAAAAAACGCTTACGCTATGTTTATTAGCTGCATAGGCTACAAAAGATGACGTTAACTATCTAGGCCTAACTCATGCTTAGGTTGCCCATACAAGTTATCGTTATACAGACTTGGTAGGCCTAATTGACATAGATCATTCTCTTCTTAATTTGTCTTTTGTAATCAGTAATGGCGATTACGTTTTTCTCTAACGAACTTTTAACCTGATATTGCTTTCATTCTTTATGCTATGGATATGAATTATAATAATAGTCTATGATCAGCCGTTAACGTTAACGTTAGCTAGTCAACGTTAGCTAACTGACGTCCGTTTAAAACTTGCTGGCTTATAACCCGATTCTGGTTACCTAATGTTGGGCCTGCTAACGACGTTTATTCCATAATTATGAATATATTTTATTCAGGTTCATGGTCGCTGACATGCATTGGACGCACCCAGTGATGGGGAGTGCTGGTGGACAGGATCTGCGCGTCCTATCAGAAAGGTAGCCTAGTCTGATAACAATATATTTTCAGTTGAGTCTAGCAGCTAATTAAATGCGTTAGTGACCTTAGTGTTATGACTGTATAGCTAACCATCAAAACCTTCTGCAGTGAGTCAGACCTTCGGCAGTGAGCCAGTCAAAGAAATGAGTGAAGCGATAGTGCCCGTCATCCTGTCTATCCTCCGCCAGCCCAGCGTAAAAGAGACGGAGAGCGGAAAAGTAAGTTATTGATGCTACTGTGTTTCCTATTCAAATGTTAAGCCTACATATTATAATCCTAAACATATTGTATCAAATACAGATGTTCTCACTAAGTCGGCATATGCGATTTAGGCTTGGGTGGACTGGGTAGACCTGACACCAGACCTAATTAGGCTCTTGTTTCCTTTTCTTTTCATTACAGGAACAACGACGAATCATTGAATCAACAGAGGACTGTTGGCTCTCCAATAAGAAGTTTTGCTGTATCAGAGATGTAGAAATAGATACATTGCTTCAGAAAATTAGAAATAGATAAATTCGAAATAGAAGTTACATTGACATTGACTGACGAGGTCCTTCCATTTAATAAATACTATTCGTCATTAAATGTGTATTGCCATTTCATTTATGACATGCAATCAAATGAGTCGGACTGACTGTGATTCATAATAGTGATTTAATCATCTTCTGCAATTTAGTTGTTGACCATGGCGTAGCGCTCAGTGGATAGCCTAGGCTTGCAGTACTGTAGCCTATACGTCGTTCATTAACTGCACGAGTTTTGCACAGACTGAAGTTATAGCTCTCCTGTTGTATGGAATTGAAGATTAACACAATGATATCACTCACAACTAATAGGCTAGCCTACATATTTAAGTCAAACAGCCTCAGGCCTACAATTTAGACAACTTGCCTGAGGTCTGTCCCCGTTCCTGAAAGGTGTTTCTTTCATCCAGAAGAGGCGCGTCATGCGTGCTTTCAGGCCACTGTGCCACAACGTTGATTACCTTGCTTTCGTGATTACAAATGAACTGTATTGATGTATTTATTATTTATAAATTAATGATCGCCAACAGGCGTTTGAGACGGTGCATAGACGTTATGAATTATTACGCTGCAGACTGTGTGGAAGACGTCTGCCACCACAGACTGATCCTGTTGCATTAAAAACAGATATAGCCTATACGTCTGGTAGCGCACAGTTGCGGAAAGTACGGTGGTCCAACTCGAGACGGTAAGATAACTCACAAGTTGACTGCCGGTGAAATCAGTAGCCTGACCGCGCATCAATGTATCAACGGGGGAATACGGGTCAGTGTCGGCTGAATAGGCTGTATACGTTCGTTATGATGAATTGAACTCGGACATATTTTGAATACGCCCTAACTGATGGCCCCAAACTGTTTGTGCAAACGATTTAATGGTCCTTAATTCAGATTTTAAGGGAACATGTTAACTGAAGGTGCTTTGTGCAACCGGCTCCTGATCCAGCTGTTCAGTCCCTGCCCTCCATCTGAATTTCGAACGCTATTTTCGAATTTTGAAGTAGCATTGTGACACAGAGTGAAACCAAGCTATTGCTTAACGACCCGATTGTGATGTCATAGAGGCCAATGTTAAGTCTATGGGGAAATGTTTAACCCTCTAACCGCCCAAGGCGCCGTACGGCGACAAGCAACATCACTGATTAAAACAGACGGTAGATCCGAGTAGGGTGACAAATCGCCTTTGTACTCTCCACCACTAGTTGGCAGACATCCAGAGCTTCGATTCAAGCCCAAATTCGAGTAAAAAAGTTTTCAGGAAGTGCCTGCATTACTCGCGAGAAACAAAAAAAAAAGACGCATTTCCTGTTTATAATGCGGAAGTGAAATGCGCGATCGCTATGCACAAATTGAAGCAGAAAAACGGCAAATGTTAAAAAACAAAGTCGTGTGTTATGAAGTCTTGAGTCTGCCATTCACCTACTCTGATTCTGAAGGAGAATATCTGCCTTTTGGAGATTATGATCGGTCGTTCATTGACAGTGACAGTCAAGATGCGTCTGTGAATGGAGGTGGGTCTTTGCGTGTGTACGTCAATGTTTACCTGCAGCAATGTTGACCAAAGGGTTCAAATAAGCATGGTGTGCTTGGTGCCAGTGATAATCATGATGATAGTGTCTGTAATTGACATGGTACAGACAGCAGGTCTAGTAAAAATAGGGCTCTGAAGAACTACAAAGTCATCCGCGATAGGAACTGATTTGACCAGGCTACTTTATTATATAGTAACATAGGGATTGTGGTAATACTAATAGTTTACTATTGTTGGTTTACATGTGGCTGTGGTCCTGTTTGTTTGTTATGTTGGAGAAATTACAAAAATCAAAGTAAAACTGCTCAAATGTGTTCAACAATCAGTATTTACTGAAATGTGCATAATTTGACGCTATTGCCATCCTGTGACGTCATAATATGCAAATTAGATGAGTAAATGTACTCCCTTTATAAACTTTAGTTCATACTCAATGATTTTCACATTTACAGTAGGACTTTATCTCTGACCACTTTCAAGCCATGGCCTTTTGAAGTTTTTATGCAAAAATCCAAAAAAACCCGGGCGGTTAGAGGGTTAATAGTTTTTAATTTATAGTTTAAAAAGTATAAAACTTACAAAGTTGAATGAAGTGTCTAGGTTAAACGGTTCAAGCTGAATAGAAAAAATGAATTTGGTAAGCGGAATAATAATAAGAAGCCTAGGGAGAACAGTACAGTGCATTTTCATGCACTGTAACAAGCGTAGAGTGGGGGAATACACCCCCCTTGAGGAAAAATGTGGCATTACTGTGTAACAAAAGCTAAATGTGTTCTGAATTATTATCATGGTTATAAGTGGCAATGACATTAATTATAATCCAATTATGAAAATTGCCTAGACTTTATATTGCATTAGATTTTTTACAAAAATAAAATGTATACAAGGGGGCGTTTTACCCCAGCAGTGGGGCAAAATGCTAACCTGACTTTCGCCAGATCCTGTAGTTCGCTGTCTGCTTCACACAAGGATCTGGGACTTCTCGATAGGAGATGTATTTCTGAAGGCGGGTCCTTGTAAAACATCCTCGCATGTGATTCGATAAACCACTTGCCTGTTATCTTGAATGACGTGCTAGGCTTCTTCAAGCTCTTGCCAAACCCGGTCGGAAGAAGAGTAAAAACATCCTTGCCACCAATAAATGTCTTCAAAACTATTCTCTGTTAATCTTTTAAAGAATGAATACTCGATAGATTCGACAAAACGGTTGAAATAGCAGAATCAATGTCAGCACAAGACTCCTCGCTGCGTGCCGCCATTGTTATTTGAATCAAACACTCGCTTCGGCGCTCCTGATTGGTCGATTATTTTTTGATCACTGGCCCAGGGGTTTGGGTTGCCCTCGCGTCCAGACCCTTGTGTGGAGCTCAGCCTCTGGTGGAGCATGGCGGAACTACAAGGGTCTGGCGAGAGTCAGGCTAGCAAAATGCCCCCTCCTAAAAAAAAACCAATAGCTTCATACATAGCCAAATCAACAGACAAGCTGTTAAGCAATAAATCAATTGTAAGATACTATATTTAATTCATAGATTAGGTTTACCAGCAGCCAATTTACACCTTACCTAACCTAACATAGCCTATACTGACCACGGAAAATTACGACATTTTACTATGAAATCCGTCTTCCTTCAACTACGTCGTGAGTGTAAACTTCACAGTGGATATGTCCCGTCAATGGGATGCAGAGCAACAGTAAAAACATAACTTGACTGCATTTAGGCTAGTTATTATTATGCAGGGGTGTGATTCTTCCGTTTTTAAACGGAATTCCGTTTTTTTAGGCCTGAAAATGAGACCCACGCAATTCGTATAGATCCACTGAGGTTTTTTTTAGGGGGGGGGGGGGGTTCAGAGGTTTATTTCTGTAGCCTAAACACAGACCATTGCTTTATAATAGGCCGCTGACAATGACGACGGGTTTGGTGCTTCTTTCATTCATATCACTCCGCAAGCCTAGTCCGTTCTCTCACTAGTGGAATTCATTGAAAGTGAAAGCAGACGGGTTGATGAATGTTTGATGCAAGTTTGATGTGTGAGTGTGTGGTAAACTATTTGTTTCTTAGCAGAAGCCATGAAACGGTAAAGGTCAAATTATTTGTTTAAGTATTATTATTAAGTTAAGTAGTATTTATTAAGTCTTTGCTTCGCGTTCGCGTCCAGTTTGACGTGTCTGGATTTTCCGATAATGACGACAATCTCCTGGTGCTGATATTGACTTTTAGGCTGAATCCCAATACTCTATCTTACCCCTCTGTCTTACCCCTTCCCCTTGGTGTTGCGCGTTCATGTGAGATCAAGGGCCATCTCAATTCTCATTTTGATCGAGGGGGAGGGGTAAGGTTAAGGGTTAGATACCCCTTAAAACCAAGCAAGTTCGCGGGCTCACTTGAAACCAAGGGGAACCCACAACACACGGCAACAATGGCGGCCAAAGCACCGAGGGAGTCCCACAAATGTAAGTATTTCGTCTTAGATAGTTGATTATAAAATAACGACAGTCTTATTTTGTGTTGTATACAGTCGTATACATCTATATTGCAACCATGTTCTTAATTTAAACTTTTTTTTGAAATCGCTAGTTTGACAGGTAGCCTAGGCTATCGCTAGTTTGACAGGTAACAGCTGTAGCAGCTAATTGAATTAAGCTGCTAGGTCACTCGAGTCCGTAATTTACGCTGACTTTGAAACAGCTACAGGGTATTTTAGGCCTAAAACCCCCCTTGCTATTCTAAAATAACTATTAGTTCTAGGCGACACATTGATGTTACATATTGGCACTGCATCGAAGACGGTTATCTAACGTTATCTAGACCTAACGTTAATGGCTCGTGATATCGATATGCACCTTTGTCAAGTGCCTGTTGAACAGCCCGCATTGTGTTTTCGGCTTAAACAATTGATTTAAAAATGACCACAGTCTTGTTTTGTGCTCTGTACAGTCGTATACATCTATATTTGTAGGCATGTTCTTCTGAAACTTTTTAAAAAAAATCGCTAGTTCACCTGGTTGCCTAAACAGTCCCTCATTTCTCGTACTAGCAGCTAGAAGCATGTCTACGGTTAACAGTAGCGAAATCATATCATATCTTGATATCAGTGAATGACACTTGGCTACTTGCTTTTAACACGTCAACACATGTTTTACATATTGTCCTGTGTTATACAGGGACGCCGGAGGAAACCCGGAGGCTAATACACTATAGAGCGGAACATGACCACAAGTTTTTGAGGTCAAAATATGCCGCAAAGCAACAATGGGAGTGAGTTATGCGATCAGTGTTGTAGCCGTTAATTATTGTATTAGCATTATTGTAATCATTTGTAATTCATTCCTGTTCATGCACCTGTACATTGTTGTTGGTTATCCAGGACACTGGTGAAAGAAATGGGGTTGGATGGGAGAGCTACAGGGCAACAGGCTGCAAAGAAATGGGAAAACTTAAAACAAAAATATAAGGTATGTGAAAAACCCTACATCTTCTAAATGCAAGGCAATGAATGCATACAGTATAAGTTATAGTTATTATTTAGTTTTGTATCTGTTGTGTGTTCTACCAGGAACTGCGAACACCCAAAACTGGGTCAGGCACAGATAGGGGGGAAGTGACCGCTGCAACTTGGCAGTTCTACGAGGATATGCATGAGGTGCTGGGTGCTAGGCCCTCACTCGACCCTCCTGTAGTGGTTGCATCCTTTTCAGCAGATCCCACATCAATTCTCATGGTATGTAATGACTACATTGAGTGGTGTGGATTTTTTGAGTAGCAGAATGTGAACATGTTCTTATTGCAATGAGCAGTCTCTCTTACTGTCTGTCTCACACACACACACACACACACCCACACGTGCGCGCGCGCACACACACACACACACACACACACACACACACACACACAGTCATAACTGAAAGTGTTGCCATCCCTTGTTGGTTGGTTTCTGAGCGAAACTCGCACACTTTTGAAGTTTCTGATGTGTGTTTGGGGAAATCAATTGATGTGTTGAGTTATTGAAAATAGTCTTCAAAACTTCAAAAGTGTGAGTTTTGCTCAAAAACCAACCAATCCTAAGGGGTGCCAAAACAGCCATGACTGTGTGTGTGTCTGTGTGTCTGTGTGTCTGTGTGTTTGTGTGATATATTCTACATACATACATATACACACACACACACACACAAATATGTCACAGGACCACAAACATCACATTAATCAACATTTATCTTGTTCCATTAGGAAATTGTTGAGCCCTCATCCCCACCCAGCCCCTCTGCACCCAGCACCTCTGCAACCAGCCCCTCTGCACCCAGCACCTCTGCAACCAGCCCATCTGCACCTAGCACCTCTGCAGCCATGTCCAAAACCTCTACCATGGCAAGCACCACAACTCCCTCACCTAAAAAAAAAAGAAAAAAACTTCCTACCATCCTGGATTTCCTTGCTGAGGAGTCCAGCAAGGAGCAGAAGCGCCATGAGGAGAGCGAGGCCAAGACTGAGAGATTCTTGGCCCTCTTTGAAAGAATGGTGGATAAGCTGTAGGTTTTTTTTTTTTCTATTTGCACAATTATTTTGAGTTTTGTACAGTAATATTCCTTTTTTTTACAGTTATGTGCCCTTCATTGTTATTATTTATAATTATTATTTATATATATATATATATATATATATATATGCACACGCATGTGTGCCAGTTAAGTTATTGTTGTAATGGTTTTGTTTTTTAATTGTTTTTAATGTGTTTGCCCATCAAATATTGTATTTGGGCAATAAAAATATATTTTGGTTGAAAGACAGTGTTTCTGAACATCTGTGACATTCGAAATAGTGATGACTGAAAAGGATATACAAAACACTGTGCACTGTGTATTAACCGATTTATTACGAACAGCACAACTGTACATACTATATACATATATACATATGACACTCATGGCGCTGGAACATTTCCTGAAACTAGGGCAGCCAGTCTGTTCCTTGTGTCGTTTCCTGATGTTTCATTGCATGCCAAGGGTTCACGGGGAGGTTGGGGGTCATACCGATCTCTTAAAATGTCCTCATCTGGAGCCAGAGTGTCGCCATTGTCCATACACACATTGTGCAAAAACGCACATGACGCTATAACTTGGGGTGCAAACGTGGGCTTCACCTCTAAAGCTTTGAAAAGCGTTGACCTCCACCTGGTCTTCATCATTCCAAATGCCCTTTCAATTATGCTGCGTCCCCGTGACTGATAATAATTGAACCTCTGTTGGATTGGTCCTTGCACTGGCTCCTTAAATGGGGTGATGAGGCAAATGGGATTCTGGAGACAGGGATAACCACCATCACCCAGCAGGATGTAGCCAGCAGGGGGATACCGTCTTGCGGTGTAAAAATTACTGTTTTTCATGATTGAAAAACAGTAATTTTGCGTGTCGTGGACAGATCCCGGGTAACCAACATAAATGTCAAGAAACTTTCCATTTGATTCACAAATTGCCTGCATGTTAACAGAGTAAAATCCTTTATAATTTAGGTAGTCCAACCGGTGACGTTGTGGTGGCTTTACACGAATGTGACTGCAGTCAATTGCTCCAACCACATTGTGGAATGCAGGGGTTCCAGATATGTTAACAAATCCCTGACCAATTGCAGGGAGATCTTCTGTTGGAGGGAAACAGATGGCTCTCCCCAGATTGTCCCATATATTCTGTGCCACCCTGTGTATCAGCCGGTGAACAGTAGCCTTAGGGACATTAAATACATGGGACACCACTCGATAAGACAGCCCGTGTGCCAGCCAATATGTGTAAATGAGCACTTCAAGTTCACTACCCCAGCCATGGTCCTGCTCCCTGTGTAAGAGCCTCTGCAAACTGCGCATTGCTGTTCTGCTGAGGCGGAAATCCTGCCTCAGCTCTGCCTCGACATCAAAGCAAATGCGCAGTATAGGCATGTTGGCGTTGATGGCACAGTATCTTCGTGCTGGAGCACCAGTCTGGAAAAGAAAACCATTACACACCATTAATGAACTGAGTTGGGACAAAAAAATGCAATTAAAAAAAACTACTTTAAACTGTTTACATCTCCCCTTCCCCACAACAAAGCACATAGTGGCTATAGTTAACATCTCGCCTCCCCCTGCATAAAGAACATATTACTAGCAGTGGTGTAGCCTAGTCTGTTATATCATCACCCTATCGGTAGGCTATACCTACTTAAAATAGCCAAGGATATGTATTAACATTTTGGGTTGATCACAGTATACCCATTACAGCTAACCAGACCACCACTGATCATCGTGCATCGATAGCCAATAACGTTAACCGTGTTAGGTGTTAGGTGCAGTGACCATGTAACATTATTGTGTAGGCCTACAACGAAGTTTATTTTAGAACAGCAACGGGGGGTTGTAGGACTAAAATACCCTGTAGCTGTTTCAGCGTAGGCTCTACGCACTCGAGTGGCCGGCCTAATGCTTAATTCAATCAGCTGTTACCTGTCAAACTAGCGATTTAAAAAGTTTAACCAAATTTAACCAAGTTTCAACATGGTTGCAAATGTAGATAGGCTATATACGACTGTATAAACCACAAAACAAGACTGTCGTCATTTTAAAATCAATTCTTTAACCTGAAAAATACAATGCGGGGCTGTTTAACAAGCACCACTGGTGACTAGGTGCATCGATATCACGAGCCATTAACGTTAGATAACTGTGTTCGGTGCAGTGCCCAATGTAGCCTAACATCATTGTGTAGGCTACAACTACGTTTACAGTTACCAAATATTACTTATAGTCATAGATATGTACTGGGTTCCATGTCATGTAATAACATGTCATGTAATTTAGAAAAACAAGTAGCTAGGGGCGTGTCGAGCTCAGCTGTTGGGCTACTCAGCTGTTAGCTACTGTTTTGCTTAGCTAGTTCGGTTTAATATAACGATGTTTGAAAAAATCAATCCATACATACCATAAACTCATCCACCAGCAAGCTCAGGCGTCGCAAACTTCTTCTTCTCGTTTGGTTTCTGCGATTTGTAGCAGACAATCTCAAGAACAGAATCAGCGCCCAGGCAAACATTGTACTCGCAGCCACCGGCATCTTCGAAGTTTGTTGTTTTGGCGCCTCTGGTGTCGTAGAAGCCAGCTGAGCTCGCGACGATGTATGATGATGTAACAGAAACCAAGGGGTGTCCCAATTCATAGGGGTATGCTTTCACCCCTAGCCCTAACACTTCGTTTTGAGAGGCAAGGGCTAGGGGCAAGGGGAAGGGGTAAGGTGAAGGGGTAAGATGAGTATTGGGATTGGGCCTTAATTTCTGCGCGTGTAAACTAGTCTAGGCTACTGTGCTTGAAGTTAGCTGTGACAGACTAGCCTACTGGTTTTCATCGTTTTCACCACAAAGCCCGTCTACCTTAGCTTAGGTCTACTAAATTGTTTAGTTAACACCTGTCATTCCGCGTTTGTCCAGCCGTTCACCTCCGTGCGCCCCAGGTCATTCAAAACATATTTCGGGATAGACATCTCACTATGAGAAAACGTATTATGATAGTGCTAAGAGATTGACACTTTGGCATTCTTGGTAAACATCAGTCTTGCACATAATATTGAGCTGATTTATTTTAGTGGAAATGGCCTATTGTAGCATTGTGCTGATACATGGAAAAAAGTTGCCTATTTAAAGGCACATTCTGAATTTTAATTCTAGCTCTCCATTGAGTGTGTGCACTTGAACAACTATGTAGCCTATACCAGTAGGGCCTGCCATTTATTTTAGGAGGAGAGGAGGACATGTTACCTTGGAAGGATTGGGAGTGGTGCAATTTGATTTTCTTTCCAACTTAAATATCAAACACCTAGAGCAAGCTACTGATGAGGTTTGGCGCTGTTTTGAGCACTGTTAGTGGTTTAAAAATGCGATTTTGAAAGCGTGTGGCTCCAATCCCCATCCGCACCCACTGTTTGCGATTTTGGGCTGTCGGTCCTGCCCGTGCTAGCTCTGTACTGCGTGATGAGCGAAAATTACTTCCTCCACGGCTTAGTTGATGTATTTTCATTCAGAAAATAGCTTTATTTTCAATTTCCGCCAAACTTACACTTTAAGCAGGCCAGATCCAATAGATACCTGATATCATTCGTCCCAGTTGCTGTTGGAATTCTTAATAAGCATTAAGTCATTAGGTCATTTAGTTACTTTTTGCCTTTTAGCCTTTAGCCTTATCAATGGACCTGACTACTGATGCTGCTTTTTGTTTGTATTGTATGTGTGCTTGATTGTATGATTGTATATTTATGTTGACTATCAGCTGTGCACCAAATTGCCCCTTGGGGACATTAAAGATAATCTAATATAATCTAATCTAGGCCTACTGCCCTGCCCTTTTTCATTGCCATTTTTTACATTTATGTAATAGTGGAGGCCAGCGTTAGCCTACACTTGACCACTCACACTCATTTAGACAAAATATGTCAGGGAACGCTAGCACGACAGCAAACTTTAGCGTTCATCCAGTTATAACAAACAATCGCTACATAGTTTCCTATGAAGGGTCAAAGTAACAATAATTAAAAATAAAGTAAATTACAAAGTAAAATGTCATGTAAGTCATATCACTAAGTATCAAATTTAAATCTATCAACGATTATTAAATGTAATCTAATTTGAAGTTTAAATCAATGTCATTTGAATTTTGAATTACATTAAACTTTAAATCAATTGAATAAGAAGTTGAATTAATTTGAAGTCATACATCACATTTACATTTCCCTGTTGTTCTCATTTTGAATGAGACTTAACATTTCAGCCTCATGCAATTCCGTGCGCCACCATTTAATTCGAACGTCTTTACTTCAGACTTTGGACTTTGGTACTTCAAGGTTGTACTGTCACCTGTCAATCATGCTATGTCCCCCGCCCCCCGCCCATCCACTGAATCTGAGTTGATTTATCAGGTCTTTTGTAAGACTCACTCACGGCGAAATTATCACCACGTTGTACACTGTAGCCTACACAGAGGTGGGAGTAACAAAAAAAACAAATCAATGGCGGTGGCTCCGTGGGTCGTAACTGGAAATATTGAATGTGAATAAAGGTTTCTTGACCACTTTTAATGGCTTATTTTGATACGGTTTATTGTTTATATGCTAAACAAATGTGTTCAGGACACACTATCATTGAAGGTTAACTTGTTAGCTTGTTAGCTTGTTGACCCATTATAACCAATTGAAAACACATAGCAAGCTAGGCGACTAGATAGTTATAGCACGCTGATATGAACTGTGGTGTTTCTGTAGATTATGAATTGTTGTCAACATGAAAACATTCAAACGGATTTTTGTGTGTATGCCACTTGAACATACTTGGGCTAAATAAACCCCTGAATGTAATCTGAAGCACTGGACTGTCTAGTTAACTAAACACTAAGCTAACCACTAACCACTAAGCTAACCACTGAGCCGAAACGCTAGGTGTGTGACAACTGGACAACACCCCCTGGGTGAAATTTTAGCAGGCGTATTTCGCGCAAAGACAGTAGAAGATCTTGCATGGTGACATGCTCTGTGGAAACCCAGCGTCAGACGAAGGACGAAGGCTCTGGTGATGGTGATGAAGTGGGGGAAACTATTACTAAAGAACTGATCAATCGACTCAGATTCAGTGGATGGGCGGGGGGCGGGGGACATAGCATGATTGACAGGTGACAGTACAACCTTGAAGTACCAAAGTCTGAAGTAAAGGCGTTCGAATTAAATGGTGGCGCACGGAATTGCATGAGGCTGAAATGTTAAGTCTCATTCAAAATGAGAACAACAGGGAAATGTAAATGTGATGTATGACTTCAAATTAATTCAACTTCTTATTCAATTGATTTAAAGTTTAATGTAATTCAAAATTCAAATGACATTGATTTAAACTTTAAATTAGATTACATTTAATAATCGTTGATATATTTAAATTTGATACTTAGTGATATGACTTACGTGACATTTTACTTTGTAATTTACTTTATATTTAATTATTGTTACTTTGACCCTTCATAGTTTCCTAACTGTGACAACATGACAGTTTCTATACCGGACAAGATAGACTAATGTTACACTGTAAATTGTTGATGCCCATCCATACATGACACTGCAGGTGGTCTTGTGTCTTTATTAAAATAGGGGGTGTTTGCAACATAGGCCTACTGTAGATTAAGCATAGACACGTATATAAACTAATGAGTAGGCCTACAATACTCTATGCTACACTACCATAACACATTCAGAAACACACTTACCTTATACCGTGTTGTTGGAGTCTTCTTCGTATCGTCCTTTCTGACACTCCCTGCTCCTCTGCAATTAATTTAGCGCTGCATCCGGAATGGACACTATATTCCAAAGAGTCCAAATTTATATTTACAGACGGACGTCCCGACATGTTTTGCAGCAACGCAATCTTTGAAAATACGCTTCTGAATCATAGACCTAAAAGAAAGTTCTGAATGAATGAATGCTAGCACTAGCTTTTAGCTTCTGATGTAAACCTTCCGATCGTCATAGAAACCGCCCGCGACGCCCACCAAAATAGATTGTTCCCCCAAGCAGCAACCAATCAGCGGCTAGGTCCCGCCTTGATGAGCGACTGACGTATTATTTCTTGGCGCATTGCAACACTGGAATGTAAATGTAAATGTAAATGGCAATGTAAATGTCAATGTATATAGGCTTTGTTTTTTACATTTAATCTTGTATTTATTTATTTCACATTGTATTTATTCATTTCAACTTTTATTCATTTATTTCAACTTTTATTTATTTATTTCAACTTCTATTTATTTATTTCATTTTGTCACAAAAGACATTCCATACCACTACGACAATTGGACGTCAATGTCGGAGTGTATGTCGGAATGAACGGCGGATACCCCCCCCCCCCCCCCCCTTCACCTCTTCCCTGTTTCTGTTACCCTTGGGAAGAGGTATGCTTTATGTCTAATTCATTCTTCTAAATCTAATCTTTATCCTCTTACTACATTGCCATCCACCACTTTTAAAACTATAATTTAGCATATTACTTCTTTGTGTACATTTCCCTATATGTATTGTAGCAGTTACTTGTCTGGTTTAATGTATTTTGTAATATTATAGAGTCACATGGTGTAAAATAAGCCTGTGGCTAACTAACTGGTTATTACCATATTACAAGCCTGTAGCTAACTAGCTAGCAGCTAGTTATTACTGTACATTACACTGGTTAGCGATTGACAGCTAACAGTTAGCATCGCTATTTAGCAATGTTGTTTGTTGCTTTTATAGGAGTTGGGAAGGGAGCCAAAGACTCAGCTGTGTACTGTGTGCATGTTTTGCAGGTGTGTCATTATTTTTCTATTAATTTATCATGTTCTATGTTTATGCTGTGTGGTCCTGACGTTAGCTATTTTTACGTCTATGCTAGCTCCCGCTAGCTAGCGAGCTAACTAGCTAGCTCACTGTATCTCAATGGGAGGCTAGGCTAAGCCAGGCTGGGTTTTTGTGTTTGCTTGTTAAAATTAATTTCTAATTCCTAACGAATTGTTTAAGGAGATTAATGACGTGTATTTCTTAGGTTACCTGTGTGTCTTCCCTGTTTCTGTTTCCCTTGGGAAGAGGAGTTGGGAAGGGAGCCAAAGACTCAGCTGTGTGTGTGTATGTTTTGCAGAATAAAGCGAGCTTTGATATTGTCAGCCTGTCTCACGTCAGTCACTACCCAAACAGCCAATCACAACGCAGAGTGAAATTCCACCGGTCACACATCTCAGCTGCCCTGCAGCTTCTGAACAGTGTCCTACCAGCAGAGAGGTTTTTCCAAAGTCAGGAGGGTCCACAAGTCATAATGACTGATGACTGCCTGGCCTTAAGACTGTCCCTCAATGCTGTCTATCCAGGGGCCACACTCATCCTATGTGTCTTCCATCTGCTGCAGGCCATGTGGAGGTGGCTGTGGAATTCCCACAATGGTGTGGCCAAAGACCATTGGTCATACTTGATGACCTCCTTCAGACGGATTGTGTATGCTGGCACCCCATCCTCCCTGGAAGACAGCTATAGGATGGCGTCTCAATACCCTACAGCTCAGAGGTACCCAAAGTTCCTCCAACATCTTAAGGAGGTCTTTAAGAGGAAGGAAGAGCTATCTGCCTCCAGAAAAAACTATACCACCGGAGGTAATCACACAACTATGTTGAGAGCGCAATGCACATTTTAAAAGAGAAGATATTCTACCGTCTGAAGGCCTACAACGTCACTCAGATGGTAAGCTTCGTCATCACTCGGCTGGAGGTTTACTACATCCGCCGCCTAACAGATGTTGCAAATGGCAGAGTGAGGAGATCAAAGCCAATATGCAGCATGCAGATGTTGACTGTGAAGCGATTGTTCAAGTACGTATAACTGCTTCCCTCTTTTCCCTCCTGTTTTCTATTACTAAACTATTATCTACTATTCCATTATAGATATTTTTATGACTGTAACTGGGTTTTTGCTTGTTTATTCAGGAGGATCAAATGAATTTCATTGTTCCTAGTTCCTCGGGCCATGACAAATACAATGTCAACATGGAAATCGGCTACTGTTCTCGCCCACTTGGTATCTCTGGTGGAACATGCAAACACCAGAGTGCTGTAGCAATAAAGTTCAGTGTGCATGACAACTTCCTCCGCATTTCAACGCCTGCCATAACATGCATAACATGCTCATCCCAGTGGCTGACTGACTTAAAGTGCTAGGTAGCTAGGTAGCATTAACCTGGAACCTTTAGGCTAATTAACTCGCCAAATAATTATGTCGGCTTCAGTCAGTGAGGGACATGTAAGTGATGCATTAGACAACAGTACAATGTCTCGTTTTACCACCATTGCTTACATTTAAATATTAAAGCAGGGACAACCGGACCTGCGACAATACAGGCTTGGTTCAATTGTATGCCATTGTTTTCGAAATTGAAAAACCTCCACGACGTCCTTGGTCCCTTCCCACCGCTTTTTAGTCAAGATGGCGTCCGATTAGTGCGAGTAGGGTCCATCGTTCCACACTGAACTTTTTAACCGTTTTTAGGACGTCATCCGGGTACCTTCAGTGCACTGACTTTTTGTGTTCAGGGATGTGATTTTTCCGGATTTATCCGGATTAAAAATGCCACCCTCGTGAATCATGCAAATTGGGACCACCCACCACCCCACCCCACTCCACCCAGTATCAATAATGAAAAAGTTCATTATGCATAAAGTGAGAGTAATCCTCATTTGACCCGAGTCACGTAAGACGCAACCGCGTTAGCCAGTTGGAACGTATGCAGCCGTCACGCCACCCTTGTGTCAAGTAGGCAACCAGTGTCTTCTTGTTCAGTTGACAAGAGGATCGACATCTGGATGATTCAGGTAGGCCTATTCTAAATTTGTTTTCATGAATTTGTAAGCTGGTCTTTTATCTGATCATCAATTAAACAATTAAGTTAATGTCCAAGATTTGCCACGGTGGTATTACAGTTTTTCTCAAATGCTAAAACACATTTCACAAACGTTTCCTCCATGTTCCCCAATGTCTAAACACAATACCCTTTTCTAAAGCTACATAAGCACAATCACACCTTCTCACTTCAAAACTCAAACTTTAACACCAAAAGAGCAGCTCAAGGCTTTAAAAAATGTAAACACTATAAACATAATTACACACTACAGCAAAACAATTGAAAACACAATGCTCAATTTGTGAGAAGGTTCTTTGTTTCATAACTGCCATGCATGCCAATTTTAAAAACTTTAGAGTAACGGATCTTCTTAGATCTCTGCAGAGGATTAGGCATTTGAAGACTTCTTTTCCAAAACGCTATATCCACCATTTTACTAATTTTCATAAATATATATTTTAAATTTTGTTTTTCAAGTAATCTCAGTGAAACTGTATTGGTACGTGTAGTTACAGTAATTTATCTTTACTCAATAAAAACAAAACAACTGCATTTTTATTACCTGAAACACACAATTACTGTAAATAAAGTAGCATGATTTGTTACAGCACAGTAATGTCTATAAAATTTAAGATTTATAGCGTTTTGGAGAAGAGCTCTTCATTTAGAGTTGTGAGTTTCATATGAAGAGTACAGAAAATTCTCCAAGTACACTACTGTAACACAACTCAATGCTAAATGTGCATTAGCAACAAGTGTCTTCATTTTTGAGTCGTTGTGTGTAATAAATGACGCCAGGTGTGTTCATTGTGTTTGGTTATTGCTGACTGTGGCAAGCATTTTGCATCACATGAGCTTTCATTTGAGAATATGTTTTGCAACATGTATTTTAGCAAGGAAAAATGTGCTTAGATTTATGAGAACGGAGGATTGTGTTTTGTGAATTGTGTCTTCATGTGAAATGTTTATGGTATTGAAAAAATGTGGCTAGATTTATGAGAACAGAGGATTGTGTTTTGTGAATTGTGCCTTCATGTGAAATGTGTTTATGGTATTGAAAAATTGTGGCTAGATTTAGTAAATGTGTTTAGACAACTGGTCATTTGGTTTAGAGGATTGGCTTTTGTGTTTTAGCATTTGAGAAAAACTGTAATAAGGTATTGGGAATTTGGGATGAGGGAAATATGTTACGGATTTAGATTGCTCAAGGTTTAAAAAGGGTTGGGGTCTTGGTTCGAACTTCGAAGACTAGCAAAGGTTATTCAAATGACACTTGAAATTATTATTTGATACTGTCTCTGTGTCTATTATTAGACACAGAGACAGAGAGAGAAACTTTCATGCCAATAAAGCTTTATTGAATTGAATTGAATTGAGAGAGAGAGAGAGACTTTTACAAACATTTAGTCCAACCACCTCATTGTACTATACAAATAGTTCATATAACTAAGCCTATACACGGCTTACAAATAAGTGAAATTGTATCTCTCTCTTTACAGGTCACTGCTGCTGAGCTAGCACATGTGTATCATACAGTGAACCACAACTTGAGCTATGACTGTGGGCTTAAGCTCTGTCACCAAACACTGAGCGATTCTAATATCGTCAAAAAGATGTCCTGTGGGAGGACAAAAGCTGAGGCACTGGTCACAGAAGTCCTTTCCCCAAAGGCAGTACAAGAGGTGATCAACAAATTGAATGTAGCTGAGAATCCACGTCCATTCTCTGTTCAAACTGATGAATCAAACAAGGGCAATCGCAAGATGTTTCCCTTGGCTGTGCAGTTATTCACTGCAGAGAGCGGAGTCATGAACAAGTTGATAGATTTTGTTGAAAATCCAAATGAGTCTGCTGAGGGAATAGTCACTACAATTCAGAGCTCTCTGTGTATTATGCTTGACAAACAAAAATTAGTAATGCATACATCTTCATGGATGAAGTCCTTACCTTGATGGAAATCCATATTTCTCTGTCGAGTAGGCAGTAAGTTAATTGGGTCATATGTTGTAAGGTGATCACACAGGCACCTCACCCATTTCCACTAAATAGTGGTCCATTCTGGAGACTATTGTGAGCTTAATTTAATAAAATGTGCAGATTCTTTTCAGGAGTATAATAATGTATAAGAATGGCTAAACGAGCTTGCTCTAGAAGAACAACTAAACATGCTTGCTTATGCTCTGTACCTACCTTATGAGCTTGTGATTGGTGTCAATATGGACTAATGACCGAGGGCCAGGAACGGAATACGTTCGTCGCATGACACATCCCAGGTTTAACATTCTGTGAAGAATGCCTGCTACATCTACACAGTGCATCGACCTACTCGGCGCCATTGCACCCTATGACCCATGGCCCTCAGTTGTCCTCTCATCAATCGGTAGCCTACAATTTTAAAAGAAGGGAAGGGATTTATCTTAAATGTACAACAAACCCTTCAACAGTCAGAAAGATGGCAAAAACAGATCCCAAGAGCAAATCTTGTTTAGTGCAGCTGTATTACAGTATGTGGACATTCTGATCCTCTAGTACTAGTATGGACAGATGCAGTGGTAATTCCAATAATTATCTCTACACTGAACTTCAAATATTGTTCTATTGCTGTAGCTGTACGTATGTTAATAGCTTAAATATTGTTAAGTCACATTGGATAAACGTGTCTGCCAAATAAATGTAACATACCATAATTGGGCAAAGCAGCCTTGATTGTTGAAACAATCTGGTCAAGTTCATCATCATCTATTTTACTGTATGTCTCTGTGATGCTTAGGTCCCAGACATGCATCCGACGGTGGAGTGTGGCTTTTGATACCCCAATCAGTGTTGCGATGCATGCAACAGGCATGTCGTTCAACGTAGTTTTTGGCAATTTCAATTCTTGGACGCCCCATGTTACCAGGAACCACATCAAGGAAAACTGTGCATCTCTGATCGTCTTTTTTGTCACGGATGAGCCTTACCAAATTTTGCAACATCACAATTACCTATTGGAAGTTATTCTGCATTATTCAGTCGTAGGTTTCTCGTAAGTTCACAATTCAGAACAAAAAAAATTGACATTACTCCCACTTGTTTCTAAAATGTCTGATTGACAAAAATTGCTGTTAACACTTGCAATTTCAACAGACATTTACTTTTTTTGCTGTAAAACTGGTTGGGCTGGGCATTTAAGACACTCTCGTGTTTTAATTGGATACGCCTTCCAGATTGTCCATCTAGGCCTACGTGAGTCTACTGTGCCGACCAAATTAATTCTTCATTGATGGTATAAGTACACGATTTATTTTCTAATTAATGAACAATTAGTCTACTATTTTAACTAAAAACAACTGCTTTCTGGTAACTAATATTTTTGTGGAAAACAACAATATATGGCTAATTTTGTAAAAAAAAGTTTCTTTTAGCAGGACAGCAGGACTCAATGGCACCTTCTGAAAGCAGATTTTTGTTTAGCACTAAGTTAGCACAAGTTGACACAAACAGACTATGCTTACCTCTTCAGGGAACGGTGTGTGACTACTCAGTGAACAGAGGAACTCTAAATAGTCCAGGTCCAGAAGCTAGTGGTGGGCGATACTGTAAAATTTGATATCGATCCGATACCAAGTACATATAGGGTCAGTATTGCCGATATCGATACCGATACGATACTTTTTACTTAAAAATATATATTTCATGTAGGGGAGAACTATGTCATTATGAATGAATGATCAATTCTTTAGGAAATAATTTTTATTAACCTATTGAAGTGCACAAAATTATTAGCACTTTATTTATTTATTTCCTCAGCATTAGGTCATGTGAGATGGTTATGGCCAGTGAAAATAATAAGAGTTTTTGAACGTTAATGTCACTAATGCTGATTATTCAATGATTCATTTAAATTGAAAAATGTAAAATACTTTCATAGAGGAGCAGCACATTGAATGAGAGACATAGCCTATTTTGCTGCAAGTGATACTGCTGCAAGTTGTGATACCATAAAAATACCATTCGATAGGCCTACTGTGGCAACACTACAAACCTCTACAAACACTTAAAAACACATGATAAGGAAAATGACAACGAAACTACGAAAACGAAGAGAGGAGGAAAATCCATCCACTTCCAGACCCACGGCAGGCAGAGACAGAGTTCGTTGGCAGAGTCATTTCAGAGAGGCAGAGAATACCCAGGTAGATTCTAGTAAGAGTAGGCTAATAATATTTTACTCGTATTGAGTTGCAGCAGTGTGAATAAATAGTTGGACGTAGTTGCAAGCCGTGACAGAGCATTCAATATTTTTATCGCAGTTGTAAGGTTTTAGAACGTTGTGGCTCGTCTCGTCGGAAATCTTTGATCTGAACTCTAGCCTTATCATGTGTTTTCAGTGTTTGTAGTGTTGCCATAGCATCAAATGGTATTTTTACATGTATCACAACTTGCAGCAGTATCTTTGCGCAGTAAAATAGCTCCACACAGTGCTTCTCTTCCTCTAGGCTGTCTCTCATTGTTGTCAGCCCATTCAATGTGCTGTTGCTCCTCTACGTGTTACGCTAATGAGCCACGTGACGGCACGACAACGAATCACAGCAGAGCTGCAGGAGGCTGGGGCAGGAAGAGCTATGAGAGCAAGGCGTTCGTTCAAGATGTGAAAACCATCAAAGTAAACAGCGTTTGGTCAGGATTATAGGCGAGTCGGAGACACAAGCTAAGAATAGTGAACGTAGAGGAGACATATCGATACTTTTACAATTGTATCGATCCGATCCAATACCAGCTTTGGCATCGATAGTATCGATTATTTATATCGATCCGCCCACCCCTACCAGAAGCTGCCTTTGTAGAGCCTGCTCAAGTCTGGTTTTCATCCTGTCTAATAACTCCCTGAACAATGTAACCGGCCAGTGTAGAGAGTAAATTAATGTATTGTAGGTAATGATTTCAAGAAAAAACAAAAACGTTTGAAAATAAACAGACTTTTTAGAATTTAATAGTAGTGATTCCTCTTTAACTTTTCCAGCAATAGGTACACATCCGAGGGTATTGTTTTATGTAGAAATACTGGAAAGTTGGAAAGTATGTATTTTGAAACCAAAAAACACGTCTGAGCATGCGCCACTCATTGGGCAGCGATCTTAAAGGAACACTTCACCGGTTTTTCATATTAAACTATGTTATCTGCTTAAGTAAGACGAGTTGATACATACCTCTCGCGTCTCAATGCGTGCACTCAAGCGCCCTGACGGGTGGCGCCACTTGGTTAGCACTTAGCTTAGCCCAATGTATTCCTTGCGGCCCAAACAGATGAACAGTTAGAAGCGTCCAAACTCCTCCACGTTTTCCCTATTTAAATAAAGCTATACGAGTAGTTACACGACCAAGTATGGCGACACAAAATAAAACGTGGCGCTTTTCTAAGCGGATTAAAAAGAAGAACTATCATTTGTGGCGGAAGCACTGGGAGAATTTCGACTCGGCGCAGTAATATTATCACTCCTGATTTTTTTTCTCCCTATCCCTCTCACTTCCGCTCTTTACTTCCGTAAACAGAACCAACGTGAGCTGCACCGGGAGAAGTAGCCTAGCTAGTTTGAGCAGAGTTGACGAAGTTTAGATATTTGTGAACAATCATGGTTATAACGTGCATTGTAAAGGGCTGCGATAACAAGCAGAAGGTGTATAGTGCTGTCATGTTTCACAGATTTCCAACTCACCACAAACGGCGGAAAGCTTGGTTAGCTGCTTTGGATCACCGGTGGATATTCTGAAGGACTGGCGTGTTTGCTCCGGACATTTCACAGGAGGACTACATCCACAGGATTACGCCTACATGATGTGGCTACACCGACAATAGGCCTACTAAAATCACGAGCAAGTGGATCATCACCCAACCCTGTAAGTATTTTGTATGGTATTTGGTTGTCCTGGAATTGGCAATAACATAACGTTAGCTTATCCAATTTGAATGGAGTTCAACCCGGTAAACACGACTAACTTCTGTGAATCAGTGCGCTTCTGACACAGGCAATAAGGAGTGACTGTCGATGTACATGAGGACCTAGCTCAGAAATAAAAAATAAAGTATACGGCAAAGCTCGTAACGTTAGTGTCACCAAATCTGAGTCAGGTCCGGTCTACCATGCTAATTGACGAATGTTAGGGGAAGGGTATTTCTGTCTCAGGTGAAACACTGACGCCAGGTCTACTATGCCTTGACTGACAATGTTGGGGGGGAGGGGTATTTTTGTCTCAGGTGAAACACTGAAAGAGCAGGCTACTGTCTATTTATGTAATCCCCTGTAACAATACTTTCTTCGTATTCTGAAGAATGTAAAAAATAATATTTTACTAGTGCAGTGCCCGTGCAAACAATGTTTTCCAAGAAACGTGTTGCCCAATGACGTTGATGCAGGTAGATCATGTTAGATTGGTGATGAGAATCAGGCCCGTGCTGTTAGAGCTTTTTACTCTTTGCAAGGTAATAAAAAAGTGAAGGGGAAAGGCGTTTGAGTTGCAGCTAATGGCTATTAGACACATTACATACCCGTGCGTTTTTGCTGTTGTTGGGAAATGATAGCCTAAAGCTAACCGCATGCATGGCCCGTCTATGCCATGGCCATGCCAGTGCTATGAAGCGCAAGGCAACCGCGGTTGTTGATGAGTAGCCTATGCAATGTTACGTGACTTTAACAGCCTGCTTACCAACATGGGTGCATCTGTGTCGGACTCAGCATGTTTATCCAACATGAACAATCTTGAAACGGTCCGTTGTTTACGTGAGACATCGTAATTTCCATGAACACAGAGTTTGTCAGCGAAATGGGCTTTTTTGTTTCTATGCTGGAGTAAGTGAGAGTGAGGGGGAGTGGCTAGTGCAGAGAGCGGTAGAATTGTGGGATTGCGGCAGAGTTGTATTTTGTTTAATTTAACGATATCTTTTGTCATTTTTTGTCCGAACATGACCAAACTTTGCACTGCACTCACGCATGTCATTAGCAATACATGTGTCAAATTTTATCAGTTGTTCTGTCAGTTGGATGAGTGGTTTGAGAGTTATGCGTGGAACACACAGACAGACAGACAGACAGAGTGACACACAGACAGACGTTCCTTGCATTAATAGATAGATAATTATGTTGGTGTTTTTATTTGCTTTTGAAAAAAGTATTATTGGGATTGTAATTTAGTGTGTTTCTAAAAATGGTAGTTCAAACTCTCAATCACAACAGTTTGGTGGTTTGAACTAGCCTACTGCCACTGAACAGTCCCACTTGGATCGTTCCTTGATAATTCCGTGTGATATCGTCAGTGTCCAGGGGCCTATTGCACAAAACTAGGATAAGGGATTAACCCGGGATATCTTGGTCATCCTGGCTCAATTTATCCGTGATCCAGTTGCACAAATGCGGGATAGGGGGCAGCAGGATATGTTATGGTATAAGTTACCATGGCGATTTATTCTGTGGAGCTAGCCTGCTCCTGACCAGGCTAACAGCCAAGATAAGTTGGGTCTAATGGTAATTACATTATCTGATTGGTTCAGCTAGCTGTCATTCAAATGAGACCTCCACGTGATTTTTTTTAAAGAGCTGTAGATTCCATTTCTATATTATTTGCTATATGCATTTACTCGCAAAACACAGCAGAATGTCTGCCTAATACCATATGGATGTAATTTAAATTATGGTGGCCTTATAATTAATAACATAGCCTACTCGTTGTTTGCTTCTTTTTTGACAGATGTTTGATGAAGGCTGCTAGTTGATTGGAAGTGGAGGGGACATTTTTCGAAGGTGTTTTCAACTAATTCGGCTTTTAAGACAAATTAAGATACTTTGTGCATCTTTGCGGTGACAAAGCGCTTCCTTAACTCATTGGCTGCCAGCGATTTTCAGTGCAGAGCGCTCCATACTGCCAGACGTTTTACAGCATTTTGACTGTTTTTCCAAGATCCACCGAACGGTGAGATTTATGACTATGTAAACACCGAAGGTACCAAATGAAAGAGTAGACTCTCTTCTTTCACCAGGAAAAAACGGTTTGTTTCTATCGCTTTCCGTTCGTTAGTAATCGTCAGTAGAACATGGGTTAGTTTTGCTAAAAACACCTGTTTTTGACCAAAACATGGAGAAAACGATCTTTTTGTGAAAATCAACTTTTTAACGTTAGCGATTCAGGAGTATGTCTACCACGATTGCACTGTTATCTCGTCAGTCTCGTCAAGGTTGCTAGGGACTCTGATGGTCGCTAAAGACTCTGAACAGGACGGTAGACTTAGCAAGCTAGCACTAGCAAAGTTGTTGTTAGTCTATATAGCAATATCCAATGGATCATACCGTTCACGTGTTTTCCATCCTTGATGTAAGAAGTAAGCATATTTATTCCCTGCATCACGTGCAAACTAGATCCACTGTGGTCGATCTTCAGTGTCTTTGCTTGTTGCATGATGTCTGCATGTGCACTATAGGCAGATACTAATCATCCAAATGGCACTGCTGCCATCTAGCGGTTGGGATCGCTAGTACAGTCTGTTTACAAGCCTGAAACTCTGCCAGATCGTTCCCAAGCCCACCCAGGAGCCCTCCCCATTGAAAAAGGCAATTGACGTCTAAAGACGTCAATGGCAGTCAACGTATGTGTCTAAATTGACGTTTAAAGACGTCAATGGCAGTTAATGAGTTAATGACGTTGCGTGCCGAGACAAGGAAGCTCTCACACACGTGGGTGCATACCATACACTGTTAAATATTACTGCGATTTCACAATACCTTACAGTATTATTTCACAATAAATTACTGTACTCAAACATTTACTGTGAAATCACAGTAGCTCCATCACATTACAGCACTGCACTTGAACCGCACAGCATTGTGGGGCAATTTCTAACGTTCACCCCTCCCACCTGGCACGTCCCGCACCCGCCACCCTTGAATTTTCAACCCCGTCCACCAGTGACTTCAACATCTCTTTTCTGCATGTGTAAGCTGTACAAAACTCTGCCATCGTCATATCCAAGGTAAGAAGTACATTACTTTTGTATGCTATTTGGAAACAGAAGTTTCATTAAAAATATTATATATATTGGTGTCATACTGTAATGTTTACCAAAACTGTTCGTTGTGTTAGAAGTGGCTGGCTAGCCATTAGCTAGCGAGCTAAGAATCGCTAACATTTGCTGAGTTAGGTTTTCCAATAGCTAACTTCACGATTATGTGTAATATCTGGAATGGTAGTTAATATCATATCCAACAATACGTCTGTGTAAGATGTCGTTGTGAATGTAGTTTTAGTTTGAATGAAATATGAGGCGCAACTAACGTTAACGTTAGCTTTCTTTAAAGTGGCTGTTTGTAGCCATGCAGGCTAACATTAACTTAACATTGCAGACACAGATGAGAGTTGTTAACGTTAGCAGCTACTTTCCTAACTAACGTGACTTTTAAGAATTTCCATGGGACATAGGCCTAGGTAGATAACTTTATCTAAATGTAATATACAGTAGTGTCGAACTGCAGGTTAGTATGGCCATTGTCATTAACAGACGTGTCAAGGGTGTGAATGGGTCTAATTATGCATTTGGGGATTTGGGGGGTATGATGCACTTGTAGCAGGACTAGGTCCATGCCCCGTTAAGTTAGCTTGCCAGTGCCCTTCTGAGTGGCTCTGGGCAATTGGAGGTGAGCCAATCAGCACGGGGTAACGGCTATAAAGTTTTAGCTTTTATTTTGAAGGCTGATGTCGTAGCTACATCGTTTCCTGACTCCAGCCTTCACCGTTCCCTGTCTTGGCTTCTCCTCTGGCCGGTTCTGTGTTTCCACCGACTTCCTGGAGTGCAGCTAGTCGCTGAACATATGGGCCTTATGACGGACCACAGCAGAGCGATCTCGGGCGTAACAGGGAGCGGCAACATCAAGGCGTCTTGGTCCCAGTTACGACGAACGCTGCTGTTTTGTCTTGTTTTGTTTTGTTCTGTTTTGTGTTTGTGTTTGTGTTTGTTTCATTCCGGTTGTGAGTCGGCTGTGTTTAGCCACCACGAAGTCAGCCCTCATTGATTAACTGAAGTGACGACAGGTGTGCTGCTGTTTGCTCACGAGTGACTACGAATTCAGTTCGGTTGTGGAGGCTAATTCCTTAGCTTGTTACACTGCGTGTCATGATTTGTCACCATAAGTCTGCGTGAGTGATTGTGATGATTTCACTGTTTGCTGTGACAACGGAGTGCTGTGCATTGGAGTGCTATTTTATTCACGAGTGTCTCATTCCCTGAATAGCCACCTCTACTGACTTTAGCGATCTCACTCTGGAGAGTACTACTGCTGTTAGCGAACCCACACTGGAGAGTAATACTGACTTGAGCGAACCCACACTGGAGAGAACTCACTCATGTTTTTAATGTCAATAAATAAGACTTTATTTGTGGAACACATGCCTCTCTGGTTTTCTGTGACCCCGAACCTGTGTTGCCTGGTAGCTGAACATTAACCAGTCTCAAAGAGTTTATATTCTGAGGGGAAGGGCCTCAGGTGGCGTAGTCGACATGTAGCAATGTAATGCAAACCATCCACTTTGCCACACACTGTAGGTTGTGAAGGGTAGTGTTTGGCTTCATGTTCTTCATTTCATAGCCCTTATTTGCCCCTTGTCATCTTCTGTGTGTTTTAAGGCCCGTACACACCAAGTCCGATTTTTTGGACGAATATTCGCACGAAATGACGCAGGCTCTTAAACACATGTATTCCAATTAGTATGTACACACCAAGGACGAAGTTCGTTGCGACGAAAAAAACTTTCAGATCGGTCTTGTTTGATGCGAAATTTCGCATGCGAAAAAGAGCTCCTAACCAGTGTTGGTCATCTTACTTTAAAAAAGTAATTAGTTACCGTTACAAATTACTTCTGGCAAAAAGTAATTGAGTTAGTAACTCAGTTACCACACTGTGAAAGTAATTAGTTACTCAGCAAAGTAACTGACGTTAATTTTTATGTTCTATAACATCTTTAACGTCAAACATATTTATTATAGCCTAACTGATTGAAGAAAAAAACCAATTATTCGGTACAATTAGTGGGTGGAAGTCAGAACGTGCGCATGGCATCCGCCCACCCAGCAGGCCCGGGGTGGCTCGCGGGAGGATTCCCGGTGGCCCGTTAACGTTTTGGGCCGGTCTGATTATTGTGAGCTTAAATATATTGTTTCTGACGATTTGTTGCGCTCTCGTGGCACTTCAGCAGCCAGGGTTGCGCGGTCGCGGCCGCCCCTTAGGCTACTCGCAGTTTCCCAAATATTAACAAAGTAGCACTCACAAAACTGTTGGGAAGTCGCAGCAAGACTATATTTGCAATCTACAGGAGTAAATGAACAACCCCTTCTCCAGTTGAACGGCCCTGACTAAATGTAGGCTATGCAGCAGAGACGTGTAATAGGCTAATAGCCTAATTAATTGTACTGTAAGGTAACCCCCGATATCAAAAGCCCTCAAAAATAAAATAGGCTATCTTTAAAATGTATAGGGTCCTCCTTTGAAGATAACGTTCAGTTTCAGTGAAGTAGGCTAGCCCTGTCAAGAAACTATAGAAATCCGACAGACAGAGAAAGTGCACATTTACTTGTCACTATTATGCCTATAAGCTATCGTGGGAAGTTCGCTACGTGCAAATGAAATGGCTTGGATTTGGTGAGTAGCCTATTCAAGTCTTTTTTCCCCTCCTGAAGTTGGAAGTGTGCCTTTAATGAAATTATTTCCATATTCCACTCTGATGTACAGTATCTTGCTATACCTAGTATGTCAAGGGTGATTAGGCTAATATACATAACATTTATATATAGCCTAGCTCAGGGGAGGGTATTCCATGATCCTATCCAGTGAACTCGCTTCATTCAGCCAAATTGTACCTAACGCGACGCTTTAAATTCTCAGTAACGATAACGGCGTTGCAACGATGAGAAAAGTAATTAATTAGATTACTTCGTTACTGACAAAGTAGCGCCGTTAGTAACGGCGTTATACTTAAACGCCGTTACTACCAACACTGCTCCTAACCAATCAAATAATGACTTCGCAGGGTTCTAATATACAGTCTGATGCTATACAGTACGTAAAACTTCACAGAGGAAGAGAAAATGGGTGAAAAATTAATCAATCTTGTTTGCCAATATCCTGTCTTATATGACAAAAGCCACCAGGAATATGTTGATGTCAATTTGAAAGACAACATCTGGACTAAAATAACAGAAGAGCTTACATGACGATGGTAGGGATGCCTTGCAAACACATACATGTTGCCTGCTATGTGAGTGCTCTTATGTGCCCGAGTCCGACCGTGCTTGTTAACATTTTAACGATGACCAATCGCCTAATATCTCAGCTGTCCAATGACTGATTTTATTTACAAAATCTTCCCGTACTGCTGACGACATAAGCTGCAATTTGATATGATTGGTTAAGGAGTTTATGACGCGAAATGTTTTGGATACTCGAAGATGAGTCATGAAGAAATAGTGTGTCACTCACTATAGTCGGTACGCGTGGATAGCCGAGGTCTATGTCCACACTTCGTTGGAGTTTACCTCACCTCGACTGGAACCACACAACTGGATAAACTGAGGTAATATGAGTGTTTTGCATTGGTTCAAGTTATGGTTTCATGTTAATTGAAAGGAATATGTTTTCTCATCAGCGTCAACATTATGGCATAGGGGTGCATCGCCATGTTAACTTTAGCAAGCATATTGCCTTTCGTCAGGTTACCCCGCGAAGCAGTTTTAACTGAACAAATTTAGCTTTAGCTCTAGCCTGCTAGTCTCTACATTTTCTAAGATGGCATGACTTGAAATAGATGATAGCTATTCTGCTCTCAATATGCAGGCTACCGTCGAGGCCAAAATGATTAGCCCCCCTTGTGAAATCAGACATAATCCTTTGTTTATTCATGTCTTTATACACTCTTCAGCGCCAGCTTGTCCAAAGGTCCAAACTTAATGCTTTTCTTGCATGGACTAGCTTTAAGCACGTGCCATAGATTCTCAATGGGGTTGCTTTTGGGCCATAATCATGCTGAAAGACCCAGCGGCGACCTAAGTTAGAGCAGAGGTCTTGATCACCTTCTTCATGATCCCATGCACCCAAACAAGGTTCCCTGTGCTTGACACAGCCCCATAACATGATGCTCCCACCACCATAATTTTGGGCCTCGACTGTAGTTATAGAAAACATTATGGAACATAACATATTCTACCAGAAATGCAAGCAGTGGGAGCAATAACTGTATTGTACTGTTGCTGGTGGCTCGTGCCACTCACCAACTGTCCTGTGACCTGTCCTGCGCTTTTCATTGATTGTCTTGTGCCACCTGCCTATTGTCCTGTGCACTGTCCCGTGTCACCGGCCTACTGTCTTGTGCACTGTCCTGTGTCAGTCATACTGACTTGTGGCAGTTATTAACCACTGTCCCATGGGTTAGGTGTAGGATTAGGTTCAGGGTTGGGATTGTATCAATTGGCAAGTATCACAGCACAGTAGGTGAGTGGCACAGGACAGTATTCAGGGCAGTAGATGAGTGGCATGGGACAGTTAAGTGGTGCGGAACAGTACACAGGACCGTAGATAAGTGGTGCGGGACAGTGGGCGAGTGGCACGGGACAGTGTACAGTACAGTAGTCGAGTGGCACAAGCCACCAACAACAATACAGTACAGTTTTTGCTCTAACTGCCTCTTCAGAAATGTCAGTTTTGTCTTTCATATAGCTACTACTAGGTGAAATATAATCCCATAAATAGCATTGTGTGCAAAGTGACTGGTATATAATCTGTATTTTTCTTGATTCAAGCTAAGCAATCCGATTTAGGATAGCTAAACCCTTGTGTAATAGAATGAATACATGCTTCAATAGGCTACCTCTTATGTGTGTCTGTAGTTATAAGATTTTGTGTTTTAAAAAAGTATTACATTTGTATGGTTTTGTTGTTGTTTCAGATGGAGGATGACAAGACCTACACAGACCTTCTTGCAAGCCTGAAGAGGAAGAGGCAACTGACTGCTGAAGATCTTGCGCTCACAATGCTGAAGACCATGAGGGGATGGAGGAAGAAGGTATAGAGTTAGGTGGTACAGGCTGGTACAGGCAATAGTCATCTCTCTACTCGACTACCTCCTGACAGGTTTCCCAGCCTGCGCTGTAAAGCCCATTCAAATGATCCAGAATGCAGCAGCACGCCTGGTCTACAACCAACCCAGAAGGGCGCATGTCACCCCACTGCACATCCAGCTACACTGGCTACCGCTGGCCGCCCGCATCAAAGTGCTCTCCGGCTCTGCTCCCACCTATTTGACTGCCCTCATACAGGCATTTGCCACCACACGACCCCTGTCTAGCTCTTCCGCCAGCACGCTCAGGGCAATCCAAACTTTTCTCATCTGTCGTCCCTCGTTGGTGGAACGCACTACCTGTTCCTACTAGAGTAGGGACATGCCTAGCCATCTTCAAAAAATGTCTGAAAACCCAGCTCTTCAGAGAACATCTCCTCTCATAGCACTAATACAGACAATTACACTCATTGATGCACTTATTACACTCATTAATGCACTTATTGTCTTTTTTAATTGTTGTTAGAAATGCTCTTAAAAGCTTAAATGTTTTATCATGTTGTAAGTCGCTTTGGTTAAAAAGCTTCAGCAAAATGTAATGTAATGTAATGTAATGTGGTGTGGGTAGGGCAATGCAGATTGCAACTGAAGAGACTGAATATAGTGAATTTTAATTTTAGGTGTATTTTATGTTGTTTTTAATTACTATTTTGTTTACTTAAGTTTTACCATAATACTTTGTTGACTGTTCTGCATGTAGTAGATCCAGCTACTGTATCATTGATTGTGTAATTTGCTTACATACCAAATAAATGGTTTATTCTTATAGACCAAGTAAATCTAAACCATTGTCTCTGAATTTATTATTAGTTTTCATTCATACTTTTATGTTGTTAGTGAGAAAGAGAATGTGAATTCTGTCAACATCCTGTTCCCTGCATTTTTTCTATGATTAAATGTGTCATAAGTGTACGGTCGTCATCCAACACTAAAAATGAAATGATCAGCACGGGCACAAAAGGGTTAACTAGCTAGGCAACAATAGCCAGCAAGAAACCACAATATACAGTATCTATATATTTTCCAGTTATTGAGCTGCTCCAGCTCCATGACAATCTCTTCTTGCAAGCTGTATGTATGTTGTTTTATTATGCTTTCAGTCTCAGAAGTGAAGAAACAGTGGCGTAATCTGAGAGACACATACATGAGAAACAAAAAAGAGAATCAGGGAACAAGTGGGCAGGGAAGCAAAAGGAAGAAGAAGTGGAAATTCATGGATGCCATGTCATTCATTGAGCCGTCACTTCAGCATAGAAGGTATCTCACATGCATAAGCCTATGGATGTTCTCTAACAACCAACCACTTGTTTGTAATGTTTACTACAGTTAACTTAAGCACAGATTATTCATACTACTGGGTTATTACTAAAGTACAATTTCATTTTAAATCATAATTTTCCAAGGTTCTGGGATTAACTGCACATGTATTTTTAACACAGGGTTTCAAGTAATATTCAGATTGAGCAGATTGAAGAGAGAGAGGAGTCAGACGTGGTGGTTGATGTTGATGCTGAGATGGAGAGTGTTAACCTTAACCCAACCCCTAAACGGAAGTGTACACAGGTTTCCAGTAATAGCAGCTTCATCGAGCAATATTTGGAGAGGAAAGAGGCTAGAGAGAAAGAGAGAGGGAAAGAACGAGAAGAGGAAAGAGATGAACATTTTTTGTTTTTGGCAAGCTTGGCTCCAACACTGAGGCAGTTACCTGCAGAGAAACAGTCTCTTGTCAAAATGAAATTTCAGCAAGTTCTGCATGAGGCACAGTTTGGTGCAATGACAAGTGTGCAACCACAGCTGTTCAACACTGGGCAATATGGGGAACATCATACATACCCACCAACTAACACATACATGAATTTGTGATCTAATAAAGTAATTAATAGAGTATAAAATATTGTCATGTGAAATCATTTACTGATCTTATTTAAATACTGTTAATTGTGACTTGGTTTAACATGACAGGGAGACCACATGCAGATTGAATTCAATACGCACATTTATTACACAATAAATAAATTATATGAATGAGTAAAATATGAAGTATGCAATGCAACGGTGCAAGACTACAGCAAGCCACGGCGAACGTGATGATACTGGCCGCGGGTTTCCCCTGCAGGGGAGGAGAAATAGCGGCATAATGTGTCCCGATTCTGCATGGCCAGGACAGGTCCACGGTTCCCACGTAGAGGTGGGATAGCCTGCAAAGCGGGGCCCACAGCTACATCACCCTCCTCATTTTGTTGCCCATCCTTTGCTGCTGCCTGGCCTGCGTCTCGCCGCAGGTAGTTGCACAGGACACATGTGGCCTTGATCACCTGCAGTAACAAAGAATAAGGTGTAATCAGTAAGCATGTCTCATGACTAACAAACATTTTATTTACTTCATGACTGATACAACAGGTAGCCTGACTGATATACGGTGCAATATTTTACCTTGTCCACTGTGTCTGGCGCTACCCACACACGCTGTTGGTACACATGCCATCTGTGTGTTAAAATGCCAAAGGCATTTTCCACCATCCGGCGGGCACTTGAGAGGCGGTAGTTAAATATCCTCTGATCTTCAGGTAAGCGTCTCCCCGGGTATGGCTTCATGATGTGCGTCCTCAGAGGGAACGCATCATCTGCCACTATGGTATATGGCAGATCTCCCATTTCTGGGGCACCAGGTAAGGCAGCAGGTGGAGGGACATGAAGCGTGCCTGCCTCAAGGCTTTTGCCTAGATTTGATTGCGCAAAAATTCCTCCATCGCTGTTGCTGCCAAACGCTCCCACATCCACAGCGATGAAATTGTAGTTGCTGTCAACCAAGGCAAGCAAGACCACAGAAAATGTGCCCTTGTAATTAAAAAAAGAGGACCCAGATCCGGCAGGCTTCTGAATGACGACGTGCTTCCCATCCAAAGCACCGATGCAGTTTGGGAAGCTGCGTGTCTCCTGGAAGCCCCTCGCAGCCCTCCTCCACAAGGCCTCAGTGGGTGCAGGCATGTACTGGCCACTCATCTCCTCCCAGATTAGGTGGCAGACCTCTTTCACAATTTCTGCAACAGTAGATTTGCCCAGCCTGAAGCTAGAGCCAATGGTCTGGAATGAGTCACCAGTACTGAGGAATCTATGTAAGATAAAATACACAAACATGTTAGTCTACATAGATACTTGACTGTCTTTATTGAATATTGTTTGTTTCTGTTTCATATCCATATGAACATACTATAGGCAACATATAAGTAGCCTACTTAGGTCTATATGTATCTATGTCTGTCTATCTTTATCCAGGTTACTTTGTTCAAGCAATTTATGACAGCCAACCAACGTTATGGTAGGCAGAGCAACATGACACTTGAAACACTTGGTTACAATGTTGCGTTTACGTCCGCTCATGAAAATCGTGCATTCATGGTGAAGTCGACTAGATCAGCGATTCCCAAACTTTTTTCCCCACGGACCACCTTCTAGGCCTACACCCTGACTTGGCTCGCGTACCCCCACTATCCGACACATTAAAAAGTAACACATTCTATTGGCGTCTTCCAATGTTGATCAGCCGCCTTTTTTCGTAACGTAACCAACTGAGTTGACAAATGATATCCTTCTTCTCATGTATCTCACGTTTCCATATGATTATGACCTGATTCAAAATTATGTATGTATTCATTAAAGGTTGGGTACGGAATTAGCAAAACGGACGGCAGAGTTTGAACATATACAACCTCAAGTCCCGCCCTCCATGCACGAGCGACAATTCAAATGCGCAGCGCGAGAGCGAGCCAGGCTAAATGAAATGCCATCCTGGCGTCTACAGCACTATGAGCTCTAGTCTCCATACAATCACTCACATCAACTTCCTCAATTACATTCTTTAGGCTATTCACCTCCAAAGGGTTGTAGTACATATGGTTCAGTAGCCATAGGTGTGTATATTTGAACAGAATCTGGTTTGTTCTTACCAGGGCGATTATCTCCTGAAATATCCGAGTTTAGTGCTGCCCCGTTGGTTCGCCTATTCCACCGTAGCTCCAAGCTGTTAAGTTTCGATTTCATGTTTACAGCACTCTTCGTGTCATGGTAAAATGTAATTTTTGCTACATAGCTTATTTATTGCGTGGGTGATTGAGTTTCCGTAGGTATCCGCTGCCTTAGTTAGTTTGTATAGAAATGAAGTGACACAACAAGAGGGGAACATGGACGTGCAGCAGGCAGCAGCAGGCAGTTGGTTTCGTTTCAGCACTGACTCGCGGTCACCAGCTTTCGAAAGGGTCGCGCGCGGTGGGGAGGGGGAGTAGGAAGAGGAGTAAGACGTTAGATTGACGATCGAGCTGTGAAATGATGGTATGGGGTGAGGAATTCTATTGGCTGGAGTTTTTCGAGCCCTGCCCGTTCCGCAGATGATTGACGTGTTTAATTTCCATTTCAGTGCTTCCAACTTAGTGGCTATAAGTGGGTTAGGAATAGGATTTCAAGTGATTTAGCAAAAATGGCCAAAAAAGCTCATTCCATACCCTACCTTTAATTAACTACGAAAGATTTAAAGAGTTCGTTTTTAACAGCCCTCCCCCTACGCAGCTCGCTAGCGGTGGTACGCATATAGCCAGTTATGCGTATACAGTTTGGGAATCCCTGGACTGTAGATGCCAACTAGGTCTAGGTAGGCTATAGAAAATCTTACCTCAAACACCAGGACACCCAAAATGTATTCAAAGTCACCGACACTCATCCTGAAGTACTGCCGAAACTTATATCGGTCATTATAGAGCTTTAACTCCTGGATGAGATGGTAGAACTCCCCTTGTTCTTGTCTCCGCTGCAACACTGGGTGTACCCAAAATTTTCTTTTTCTCCTTTGTAAGAGGATATCCACAAAAAGTAGCTCTTCGTCGCTAGACGTATCCATTATTAAAATTCATTCACAGACTTTAATTCACGGGCTTATTATCTCGCGAAACAAATGCGAAATAGAATGCGAAATAATCGCATCGCACATCAGACATGTGTGGTTTTATCAGTGGAACTACACAGGATGCATTTCAAAGCACCCAAATCTTCCTTTAAGACCAGTGGTACCATTGTCCCCTGTGAGAGGAACATCACTCACCATTGTCCAGCAATACACAGAGCTCAGGAGCAAAATTTCTGTTTTCAGAGGTCTTCAGTAGCCCTGGAAAGCCTCTTTGTCTTAGCGTGTTCAATACTTCTCCCCTGTGTCGTTATACCTCTGCATTCTATTGTTATTGATTTCATTCACTGGCAACCTTTTACAACAGCCCATGTCTGCAACCCCTTTCTGCCTGTGTATATGGCACTGTGTGGTGTGTCTCACCGTATTTTTTGAAGACTTTGACCAAAAATTCCCCCCAAGTCTCGTCTGGCTCCTCCATGGTTAAAACTGCTGCCTTGGCCTTATCAGTTTTTTTGTATGGTGGCCAGAAAGCCACTTTTTCATCCAAACTCAGCCAACATGACGGTATCACCTCCACCTCGTTCGTTTCAATAAATAAAACAACTGCGAACATCTAAATTAAAGGGTTAAAAGTTAGTGTACAATTAGAATGACAAGATTGAATGAATAATTGAATTAGGGCCAGATTAAATTTGATTGAATTATGAATATAAAAAAGAAAAATAGGAATACGATTTTACAAATGATTAAGAGGGTATACGACGAGTCTGTTTTTGTATGGCATTGCCACCATCTTCCAGTCTATGTCTTTTTCTGTTATTGTCAAGGTGTCTCTTGACATTTCTTCTACAACAGCCATTCCCAGTTGAAGGGAGTTCACTGGGTCATTAAAAAAGGGTAGCTGTTGTGTATACTGTCTCACCACAAAGGAGGTAACACCAAGAGTTCTGTGTATTTCCTCAATTTTGTAGGTGGTGTTGGCACAAGATACGATGTTGTTACCCTCTTGAACTGAGAGGGTGAATCAGTCACAGGTGTAGTGAGACAGTGAGGCAGTGAGACTGGATGGAAGGGAACTGGAGGGCAGACTGACACTTCTGATGTGCGTTTGTTCAGTTAGTCGTCTTACAACCTGCTGCAATGTCTGATTTGGTTTCCTGATTTGTCTTTTCAATTTATATAGGACATTTTCAATCAGAAAGGCAGATATTTGGGGCAATGGGCCAAATTTCCTCACATCACTTGCCAGGTGAATCAAATTATGGATATTGTAAACTACAAAATCCCCATAAAGAACTTAGAAATTCTGCACAAAAACTGTGAGAACATTCTCAGCATAATCACAATAACGCTTATGCAGACGGGGTGAACATAATATGGATATAGCAACATGCAGCAGGAGGAAGTGATCATACATTTGCTTAGTATAGGCAGTGCTTTCTTTAATGCAATGGGGCCAGTGTAAAGCAGAAATGTTCGGAACTCAGTGGCTTTCCATCGATCAACCTCTCTCAATGATCTTCCCTTTCTGCCAAACTCTTTTGGCAGATTCTTCCCTAGTCTTATCAATGTATCAGATATGGCTATTACAGAACGGTTTCCTATTCTAATTGGGAGTGGGCCTCTCATCCATAGCCATATCAGCTTGCGCACAACTCCCAGGCAGACAAGGTGCATAAAGTCTAACACAAATTGAGAGACCATACCTATTTTAATTTGGAGCAGAGCACTCTCACCCTCTTTGTGATGGTCAGGATTGTTTTTTTCTCTGAAGTCCTCATCTGTCCTCAGGACAGAATTGGTCTCAGTGTAGTTAAGGTGTTGGTTTAACCAAGCACCCTCACCTGGGTTTGAACCAGCACCACGTAAAAAAACGAGCATGTATACGAGGCGGACAGGTTACCAGGAGCGCCACCAAAGCATTTTTAAATTTGATTGTTAAAATGTGGGCAATGCAGTAGCCTGACTGTGGTGATTTTAGACCCATAGCCTACAGCGAGGCAATTTTTTCGGCACTTGATTTCGTGTTTGGAAGAGTTGGACTTTCCCGTTTAGGCCTACAGCCACCAAGACAATGAAATGCAACGTTGCAATTGTTGCATTTGCGGGAAACGTGTATCTCTGTGAAAGCCTTCACATGTTGAAAGCGCGAGAATATGAAGCAGACATAGATCTAGCACTAGGCAACAGTTTTAAGTAGTTACGTCTAGCCTATTTGTTTTCCATGCCCACTATTGTTGTAGCCTACACTGAGGACAATTAAAGTCAAACGAAAAGAGCCATAACGGACTGTTCACTTATCTGAAAAGGGAACTGCACTAAAGTTTACCCAGAGAGTGGAACTAGCTCTGTCAGGAATGGTAACTGAGGGCTTGACCGGGACGGTTCTTCTCTTCTCTGTAACAGATGTTGTCTGTCAGACGGCTATGTATGTCTATGGCTATTGAGACTGTGACGAAGTGAACGACGATTTGATTTAACTAAGCAACGTGCCAGCCAGCGGTGTCGTTAGACCTGGGCAAGTGGGCATTCGGGGCTATAGCCCCGGATGTATTGGGAAAAGCCCCGGATCTCCGTGCCTTAAAAGTAATGATGAAAATCGCCCCAGAGGTTTTTATGATATTCCAAACGAACGCCACGGCTAGCAGCCACCAGAGCTGTATCCACATGGCTCTGGCAGCCACAACTGCAACATTGTTACTAGCGCTGACCTGGCGTTATGAAGTCCGAATCATTTGTTGCAACTTTAGAACGATGTGACCAGCCACCCGGCGTCCTCTAGTTTTGCTTGTAAACGGGAAATACGTGTAGCCTATTGAAGTCAATAAATGACATGGGAACTTCAAAAAAGGAACAGATATGCTCTTCTACAAGCAACTGGTGCATCCATGGCAGGGGACAAGTTGATCAAAAAGAGAAAAATACCGGAGCAGCACCGTTTATAGCTTAATGTTTTTTTTGTTTGTTTGTAACATACATCGACTGATGCAGTTTATAGTTATAGTTTATTGTAGGCTAATGCAAAGGTGCACAGCAAGAGTCTAACCAATATGGCTAGTTGCATAAAATGCTCTCGGTGAGCTCGTTTATTTCCTGTGGAGCCAGGTGTGGTTGAACCTGCCACTTCTGAATGTATAGTGTCTACACGGACCCGGTTGGGTGTTGCACTGAATCAGCACGCTACGATAAAGAAGGACGTGTAGACACTAATTGCATTCAGAATAGCAGCGGGTTCAAGCACACCTGGCTCCCCAGGAAACAAACAAGCTCACCGAGAGCCTTTTGTGCAACCAGCGACGCGCAAAATTGTGTGTAATATGGCGGCTGCCCGCGAGAAAAAAATCTTTGATGTCGAGCCGCCCATGAATGTCACAATCTAAGGTACGCCACAGGTGCGACTGCCCAGGGGACCAAACTTTGCGTCCTTGTTTGCAATTGAGAGTTTGAACTACCTTTTCTAGAAACACCAAGTCCTGTGCTGTCGTAGACTGCGTTAAGCTTTTTTGTTAACATAGGCGTCTATGGGAAGGAAAACGCTTGACGTAGCTTAATGTCAGATAACAGTGAGCAATCAGCATCAAACTTCTCTTGGACATCTCTATCTCCCACCTCTGTGAAAATCAAAGCCGAAATCCCATTTTTGTAGGCACAGTAGACATTACGCTATGTTAAGCGTTTTTAAAGCAGTCCACGTCCATAATATTGGGGTTTCTGTTTTGATATTTTGTGAGGTCGTAGTGTGTATGACAAGTGATGTTCATGACAAGTTTGGTGATAATTGATCGTTGTTAAGCTACGTTAAACTTTTTCACGTTAAGCGTTTAGGATGTGCCCTATTTTGTGCTGTAGCTCTTGCCCGTGCTAGCTCTGTACTGCGTGATCAACGAAAAATACTTCTTCCACGGCTTTAGTTGATGTATATTCATTCAGAAAAACATTTTTTTCAATGTAGTTCAATGTAGGATTTCATTTTAAATATATATTTACTTGTCAATTTTGTAAATATGTTTTCATTATTAATTGCATAACAAATTGGAAATTCTGTGGCACACCTAAATACTTTAATACTGTGCCCTCCATAAGTATTTGAACACATGCTATGTGTTCATTCATTTGTTTTCATTGCATTTGCACTTAACATCTGTCCCTGTGAAAGGGCCTGGTAACACCTGCATTATGTAATGCCTTTTTTTCTTGTAAATTCACACGATTCCCCAGAAGGAAGAATGTACCAGGTGTATACAGGGGTAATAAGTATTTGATCCCTATGCTAAATTCCCATAGAGGCAGAAAGATCTTTTTTTATATGTTTTTTTTTTTTTACCCCTGTATTTTAAGGAAGAACATTTATTTATACATTCTTCGGTCACAAAGAAAATTGGTGTCCTTAAAGGTAGGCTTTTTGCTATTTTGTTTCCAATTCAGGCATTAAAATCAATTTCCAAAAGATGATTTTATATTCCTCCTTTTAGTGAACTTTAGCATGGGTTCAAATACTTATTCTCCTCACTGTAGATTCCATTAGGCTGGGTGAACCCTGCCTGACCTGCCGGCGAATTTGGATTTCGGCAGCTCAGGCTGAAAACCTGCACATCTATCTGCCCTGTTTCCTGTCCACAACATTTGGGTCCAATCGCAAACTGGCTTATCCAAAATACGCACCCAGATTGTTGGTCTGATTGATTGGAGGACTATCGAAGCGTACGGAGTCTTTTGAACTATGCCATTGATTGCGCCTCTAGTGCATTAGAAATAAAGCGCAGACTTCCCAGACTAATGTTCAATCTTAAAAGATTGAGCCTAGTATGGTGATAGCCAGACTAAGATTTCAATGGTTTTCTATGGGTATTTACCATGGCTTGCTTCTTCCGGTCGTTTGCCAGATCCCGGAGCCATTCCTCCAGGTGCTGAAGTTCCCCCTCACTGTCTATGGGGAACTGGAACTCTTCTGGCATTTCGCTCTGGTGTCCTCCAGAAGACAGTCTGTTTAAGACTATATTTATAGTTGTAGCGAGCTGTGACACCTGCTGCTTCAAGTTTTCAAGCAGGAGCAGGCCATGCAACTGTGCCTCTGTAAAATATATAGAAAGAAGACAAATGTGAGAAAATTGTCACAGAAATGTTCACAGAAAATTTGAAGTCTTTAGCTTGAACACTTTTTGAGATAATGGCATCTGAACTTTGCTGCAGATTTAGATGAGGGTGCAAATGTGCCAAAAATCAGAAGGGGGGTACCATGTTCAATTTTTTTTTTCTATGGATGTAAACTGCTCACAAAAAGTAAGGAAACTTGACTTTGGCCCATTAAATCTCCCCTTTAGTAATATCAACCAGTAAAGTGTTTCATATCATTTTTATCGTTGATTTGTCACCTTTACAATGAGGTATAGCTTGTAAGCATAGGGCAATCATGGAATGAGCAATACAGCCAAATGTCTGAGTAGTGCCAACCAAAAATGTGCCAAAATGGCCAGTAATAGGGTTCTGCTGCCAGACATCTCGTTTTGGGCTTCAAGTGCTACCAGGTGAGTTTAGATACCGGGATGAGATTCTGGAGCCAGTGGCAGTTCCATATCTCCAGAATATGGGACCAAATGCCATCCTCCAGGATGACAACTCTTGCCCCCATAGAGCTGGGATCATCAGAGAGTACCTCCAGAATTTGGGAGTGGAGAGGATAGAATGGCCTGCCGTGACGTGAGTCCAGACCTCAACCCAATTGAACACTTGTGGGATCAGCTTGGGCGTGCTATACGTTCCAGAGTCACCAACAGAACCAGGTTGGCTGACAGAACCAGGTTGCTGACCAGCATGAGAGGAAGGTGCCAAGCTGTTGTGGCTGCATATGGATCCTCTACACGCTACTGAGGACCCTGACACTGAGTATAAAATGAAGGAATGTATGCCTAACATGTTTTGTTTTCCTTATTTCTGTGGGAGAGTGCAATCGTCAATGCTTGAAGTAACAAAGGTGAATTCCAACAGCATAACAGGCCATTTTGGCACATTTTTTTTTGGCACTACTTACACGTTTGCTTGTGTTGCTCATTCCATGGGAGCCCAATGCTTACAAGCTGTACCTCATTGTAAAGGTGACTAATAAACGATGAAAATGACATAAAACACTTTAGTGATTGGTATTATTAAAGTGGAGATATAATGGGCCAAAGTCAAGTTTCCTTACTTTTTGTGAGCGGTTTATTAAGCTACATTAAGCTAATATTTGGCCTAAGTTAGTTTAAATGGTTACTCTTTAGGTGGTAAAAGGAGGCAAATCTGAGATGGTCAAGCAGAAAGTTTCTCTAAAATCCGTTGAATTGAGGTGGAATGACCCCCTTGTCTTTGCATTGTGTCCTTTTACAGTGTACGCCAGTCTTACCAGTGCATCTAATGGGGCCAGTCCCATTGCCCACTCTAAAAGAAGGCCTGAACAGAAAGCCCTGCTCCCTACTGTCACCATCTAATGGGGGAAAGGTAAATAAAGACATTAAGAATCTTCCACAGAGTGCAACCAAGGTTCCCATTGAGGTTCGTAGTCAGCTCACCAGGAAATGTAGCTAGTGAAGCTACATCAGTGAAGAAGTCACAGGGGGACCCTTGGCTAAATGCCTGTGAGAGGTGCCTCTCCGCTGGAGTCATTAAAGACCCATTGCCTATTGTAAGTATCAAAGACAGTAAATGGAACAGTGACGTGCAGTCAGGGTAGGCAGGGTAGGCGCCTACCCTGAGTAAATTTCATTTTAAAAAGATGGACGACACATATTTTTTAAAAATATTATTAAAAGCTCACACTGAAGTCACAAACAATACAATTAGAATGCAATTTCAATTCTAAATATAGCCGCAAGCGGCGATGGCGGGCCCGAGCACCTGCGGTGCGGAGACCTGTGACATTTCGGAATCTAACAAAGCAACATGAGCGTGTTGGTGGGCATGTGCATGAGCAACACACATGCCCACCAAATTTGGTCAATTTTCTTGAATGTATGTGTCAACCACAACAGACAACACGCTAGGTGGCGCTATAGAGTCCCTAAGCCACACCCGTGGCCAGAGCTCTGTCCTTGAATAACTATAGCAATAACACACATGCCCACCAAATTTGGTTCATTTTGGTGAATGTATGTGTCAACCACAACAGACAATGCACTAGGTGGCGCTATGGAGTCCCTAAGCCACACCCGTGGCCAGAGCTCTGTCCTTGAATAACTATAGCAATAACACACATGCCCACCAAATTTGGTTCATTTTCGTGAATGTATGTGTCAACCACAACAGACAATGCGCTAGGTGGCGCTATGGAGTCCCTAAACCACACCCGAGGCCAGAGCTCTGTCCTTGAATAACAAAAAGCAATAACACACATGCCCACCAAATGTGGTTAATTTTGGTGAATGTATGTGTCAACCACAACAGACAATGCACTAGGTGGCGCTAGAGTCCCTAAGCCACACTCTAGGCCATAGCTCTGTCTCTGACTAGTGGTAGCAATAACACACAAGCCCACTGAATTTGGTTCATTTTCGTGAATATATGAGTCAACCACAATACACAATGCGCTAGGCGGCGCTATAGGGCCCCTAAGCCACACCCTAGGCCAGAGCTCTGTCCCTGACTAGCAATAGCAATAACACACATGCCCACCAAATGTGGTTAATTTTCATAAATATATGTGTCAACCACAACAGACAACACGCTAGGTGGCGCTATAGAGTCCTTAAACCACACCCTAGGCCAGAGCTCTATCTTTCAGTAGCGGCAGCAATAACACAGAAAACCACCAAATTTGGTTCATTTTCGTGAATGTACGTGTCAACCACAACACACAATCTGCTAGGTGGCGCTATAGAGTCCCTAAGCCACACCCTAGGCCAGAGCTCTGTCTCTGACTAGCAATAGCAATAACACACAAGCCCACCAAATTTGATTGATTTTCGTGAATGTAAATGTCAACCCAAAACAGGTAACACACTAGGTGGCGCTATAGAGTCCTTAAGCCACACTCTCAGCCAGAGCTCTGTCTCTGAATAGCGATGGCAATAACACATCTGCCCACCAAATTTGGTTCATTTTCGTGAATGTATGTTTTAACCACAACAGACAACGCACTAGGTGGCGCTATAGAGTCCCTAAGCCACACCCTAGGCCAAAGCTCTGTCTCTGACTAGCGATAGCAATAACACATATGTCCACCAAATTTGGTTCATTTTCTTGAATGTATGTGTCAACCAAAACACAAAATGTGCTACTAGGTGGCGCTATAGAGTCCCGAAGCCACACCTTAGGCCAGAGCTCTGTCCCTAACTAGCAGAAGCAATTCCACATGTAGCTGGCAAATTACATCCTATTTATAACCTTTTTTTTGCCTATAACACCAACTTCCTGTTTCGTAATAAGTCGCCATAATTCAAACCTTCGCCATTTCGATATGCTTGGAAAATTAAAAAATCTGTTCGCAATTCCTCTCGGGCAACCCCTAAAGATCCTTTTACTGCTCATATCACATGATTTCGATAAACCGTCTAGGAGAAGTGTTTCAAAATACATGATGTGCAAAAATCATAATCATAATCATAACTCAAATTTAATTAAGATTCAATATGTAGTGTAAATGTAAAAGTTGTTCAGATGCATACAACACATCTGCATACCAAATTTGGTTCATTTTCGTGCATGCACGTGTCAACCACAACAGACAGCACGGTAGGTGGCGCTATAGACCCCCTGAGCCACACCCTAGGCCAGGGCTCTGTCTCTGAGCATGAAATGCAATTCTACATATGCCTGCCAAATTACAAGAGTTTTGGAGCATGCCAAGTTGGTGAAACGGCCGCACGGGATAAGAGGAAAAGAGAATAATAAGAAATATAGCCGCAAGCGGCGATGGCGGGCCCGAGCACCTGCGGTGCGGACCCGTGACATTTCGGAATCTAACAAAGCAACATGTACTTGTTGGTTGGCATGTGCATGAGCAACACACATGCCCACCAAATTTGGCTGATTTTCATCAATGTATGTGTCAACCACAACAGACAACAGGCTAGGTGGCGCTATAGAGTCCCTAAGCCACACCCTAGGCCAGAGCTATCTCTGACTAGGGGTAGCAATAACGCACATGCCCACCAAATGTGGCTCATTTTCGTGAATGTATCAACCACAACAGACAATGCGCTAGGTGACGCTATAGTCCCTAAGCCACACCCTAGGCCAGAGCTCTGTTTCTGACTACTGGCAGTAATAACACACAAGCTCACCAAATGTAATTAATTTTCGTGAATGTATATGTCAACCACAACAGGTAACACACTAGGTGACGCTATAAAGTCCCTAAGCCACATCCTCGGCCAGAGCTCTGTCTCTGAATAGCAATAGCAATAACACACATGCCCACCAAATTTGGTTAATTTTGGTGTATGTACGTGTCAACCAGAACAGACAATGCGCTAGGTGGCGCTATGGAGTCCCTAAGCCACACCCTAGGCCAGATCTCTGTCTCTAACTAGTAGTAGCAATAACACACAAGCCCACTAAATTTGGTTCATTTTCGTGAATATATGAGTCAACCACAATAGACAACGCACTAGGTGGCGCTATAGAGTCCCTAAGCCACACCCTTGGCCAGAGCTCTGTCTCTGACTAACGATAGTAATAACGCACAAGCCCACCAAATTTGGTTCATTTTCGTGAATGTTTGTGTCAACCACAACAGACAACGCGCTGCTAGGTGGCGCTATAGAGTCCCGAAGCAACACCTTAGGCCAAAGCTCTGTCTCTGACTAGCCATAGGAATAACACACAAGTCCACCAAATTTGGTTCATTTTCGTGAATGTTTGTGTCAACCACAACAGATAACGTGCTGCTAGGTGGCTCTATAGAGTCCCAAAGCCACACCTTAGGCCAGAGCTCTGTCTCTGACTAGCAGAAGCAATTCCACATGTAGTTGCCAAATTACATCCAATTCATAACCTTTTTTCTGCCTATAACACTAACTTCCTGTTTCTTAATAAAACGCCATAATTCAAACCTTCGCCATTTCAATATACTTCAAAAATTCAAAAATCTGGTCGCAATTCCTCTCGGGCAACCCCTCAAGATCATTTTAGTGCTTATATGACATGATTTCGATAAACCGTCTAGGAGAAGTGTTTCAAAATACGTGATGTGCAAAAATCATAATCATAATCATAACTCAAATTCTTTTAAGATTCACTATATAGTTTAAATGTAAAACTTGTTCAAATTCATACAACACACATGTCCACCAAATTTGGTTCATTTCCATGAATGTATGTGTCAACCACAACAGACAGCGCGCTAGGTGGCGCTATAGAGTCCCTGAGCCACACCCTAGGCCAGAGGTCTAACTCTCAGTAGAGGCATCAATTCCACAGGTGGCTGCAAAATTTCAAGAGTTTTAGAGCATGCCAAGTTGGTGAAAAAGGGCAAAACATGTCCGGTAAGAGGAAAATACTATAATCTGAGCAAAAACAATAGGGCCTTGCACCTACGGTGCAGCCACTTTCAGTGGCCGCACCTCGGTGCTCGGGCCCTAATAATCTGAGCAAAAACAATAGGGCCTTGCACCTACGGTGCAGCCACTTCAGTGGCCGCACCTCGGTGCTCGGGCCCTAAAAAGTAAATTTACGTCTTATTAACTCATTGGCTGCCAGCCATTTTCAGTGCAGAGCGCTCCATAGGCTACTGGCAGACGTTTTACAGCATTTTGACTGTTTTTTCAAGATCCACCGAACGGTGAGCTTTATGACTATGTAAACACTGAAGGTACCAAATGAAAGAGTAGACTCTCTTCTTTCACCAGGAAAAACGGTTTGTTTCTATCGTTTTTCGTTCTTTAGTAATCGTCTGTAGAACATGGGTTAGTTTGGCTAAAAACACCTGTTTCTGACCAAAAAAATGGAGAAAACGATCTTTTTGTGAAAATCAACTTTTTAACGTTAGCGTTTCAGTAGTATGTCAACCACGATTGCACTGTTATCTCATCAGTCTCGTCAAGGTTGCTAGGGACTCTGATGGTCGCTATAGACTCTGAACAGGACGGTAGACTTAGCAAGCTAGCACTAGCAAAGTTGTTGTTAGTCTATACAGCTATATCCAATGTAAATGGATCATACCGTTCACATGTTTTCCATCCTTGATGTAAGAAGTAGGCCTAAGCATATTTATTCCCTGCACCGCATGCAAACTAGATCCACTGTGGTCGATCTTCAGTGCGTTAGCTTGTTGTATGTCCACATGTGCACTCTACAGGCAGATACTCTGCAGGCAGATAATCATCCAAATGGCACTACTGTCATCTAGTGGTTCGGATCGCTAGTACAGTCTGTTTACAAGCCTGAAACTCTGCCAGATCGTTCCCAAGCTCACCCATGAGCCCTCCCCATTGAAAAATGCAATTGACGTCTAAGTGAACGTATGTGTCTAAATTGACGTTTAAAGACGTCAATGGCAGTTAATGAGTTCAGGTCAAAAACTCAAACGTGAAGGCTTACGCAAACAGCGATTCACAACACTGAACTACACTGCAAAGCAAACATGCCTGGTTACCGTGGGAACGCCCAAGCAAGCCGTCCCGAAGCTTGCTTGGATTCCAAAGGCCAGGGTAGGCTTTTAAGGTCTCTGCCTATCCTCACCATTCATTTCAATGCTGTGAATGTCGGAGGTTGCGCATGCGTATTACATGATTCATGCGAAAGTTTATGGGGAGCATAAGCATGCTTATTCCCGCCAAGCGCTGCCTTTAGAACGCAGATAAGCCAATGGCAGTTCGACCTCAACGGGATTCGGGACATCAGCAGCTCGGACAACTGCAGATAGGAAACAGCAGGGAGGAGGCATACAGTTACAAATTAATGGTGGATTTATGTAGTTTAGCTAATTAAAAACCCAGACGGATAACCATGGTCAACCAAGTACACCGAGAGGCTAGAAAACAAGGTTATATTTCATCAACAGTAGCCTACACGATGTCTCACGTTTGCAGCAGGTCTACTAAAGAAGCCAACAACGCACCAGGTATTCATCATGTCACAGGCAGAAAAAAAAGTTTGGGTCTCAGTTAAAACGATTTCCCCCCCTCTTAATCCCCCATAAATAGCCTACCAGTAGGTCTAGTGAGGGAAATTAGCTTTAGCTTTAGGCTATTTGTTATTAAAATATGATGAGGAGGCCCCCAACGAATTTTCTTCCTTTTCCTTCTCAAACTACGTTGAAACTGCATCTTTAACAGCCCAATTTTCAAAATTTCCCTGGGGAGAAACCCCCAGACCCCCGTAGAGTGAAAAAATAAAAAAAAAATTGCACACCTAGTGACGCCTCTGATTCTGTGAAATGACTAAGTAGGAGGAGTATTACCATGAAAATGTAGTCATATTTGCGAGTGTACGGATGGGATTTACATATGTGAATGGCCACTGCCTACCCTGCCACAGACCTCACCGCACGCCACTGAAATGGAAACAGTAAAAGCGTACAGTGTCTTTCATAATGATTGGCCCTCCGTAAAGGTGACGACACAAAAGACTGATCTACCTACCCATGCTTGGGCCTGATGCTGATCTTTCAGCCTGTTGTGAGTCTAATGCTGCTGACTCCTTTCTCACACTCCAGCTAATGTCGGTGAGTAAAGGCTGTTCCTGATAGTTGTCACCTTATGGAAGATATGTAACATATACACTATATTGCCAAATGTATTTGCTCACCTGCCTTGACTCACATATGAACTTCAGTCACATCCCATTCTTAATCCATAGGGTTTAATATGACGTCGGCCCACCCTTTGCAGCTATAACAGCTTCAACTCTTCTGTGAAGGCTTTCCACAAGGTATAGGAGTGTGTTTATGGGAATATTTTACCATTCTTTCAGAAGCGCATTTGTGAGGTCAGTTTGGGGATGGCCCCTTCGAGTTCCAACATGACTGTGTACCAGGGCACAAAGCAAGATCCATAAAGACATGGATGACAGAGTTTGGTGTGGATGAATTTGACTGGCCTGCATAATCCTGACCTCAACCCAATATAACACCTTTGAGATGAACGGAGAGCCAGTCTCCTCGTCCAACATCAGTGTGTGACCTCACAAATGCACTTCTGAAAGAATGGCCAAAAATTCCATAAACCCACTCCTGGTAGAAAGCCTTCCCTGAAGAGTTGAAGCTGTTATAGCTGCAAAGGGTGGGCCGACGTCATATTAAACCCAATGGATTAAGAATGGGATGTGACCGAAGTTCATATGTGAGTTTAAGGCAGGTGAGCAAATATGTTTGGCAATATAGTGTATTCACATCATACAGTAAAGGTGATTTTGGTTTTCAATTAAACATTCCAATGGAAGGGGCTACATCCTGTGGATAAGTAAACCCTGAATAGTGCTGTAGTTTGAAAGGCTTTTTGAAACATGTGCAAAAATAAGCATAACAAAAAGAAAATAGACGTACAGTGTGTGTGAGTGTGGGGGGGGGTGGTGGTGGTATAGTGGGTAGAGGAGTTGATGCGGATTGTGTGGGATATTTTTCCCTCGCAGACATGGTTGCCTTTGAGACCCCAATGGGGTCATAATCACTGTAATATCTAGAACTGACAGAAGAGACATTACAGTTAATCTCAAAAAAGGTCAAAATGTAGTCAAGATTCACTCCTCTTTCACTCATTAGCTGTGTTCAGACTATCGGGCCAGGCCAGGCCAAGGCCATTTCTGGGCATGTTGGTGCCAGTGGCCTCCTAATAATACAATGCTGCTGGTAAAGAGTGTGTCTGACTCGTATACTCCATTTCTCCATTTCATACTTTTCTTTTCAAAAAGGTAAAAAATCACCGCTCATCCGTGTGAGGTGCAGGATTAAGAGTGACTGGATATTTAAGAGAAGAATCCGCACACTTCAAGTCTTTGTGAAAAAATCGCTTTACTGATAGCAAGCTTTCGGTCGTTAGACCTTCTTTTCGACACCGTTTTGTCTCCTCTTCACACTCTGACTCTGGGCATTCTGTTCCATCTTTTAGATCAGGCATCACCAAATGGCGGACCACGGTCCGGGTCCGGACCCAGTGACGGTTCTGTCCGGACCCGTTGAAATTGTCGGCCTAATATTATCAAAGAGCATCGTCCGTAGCCAAGCCAATCAACTCGATTGTTTACCTTTCAGCAACAGAGAATAGGCCTATAGCGGGAGAGAGAGGAGATGAGAGAAAATGGCTTGCTCAAAAATAAGAAAAAATAGATGGTGAAAACCGAACTTTTAAAGATGAATGGACGGATCAATACGTTCGTTCTGCTGTGAATATGCGCTGTGAAACTGTGGCGACGTTAGCGTCACTATGAGATCAAACACGGGTCGTTTGAGGAAAGGTACTGTACGCGCAGAAGTCCGCAGTGAGGGCAAGTAAAACTTGAAAAGCACTCCGAGAGCTAACAAACAGACAAACAAACGCAAACCCCGATGAAAACATAGGCTACTCTCCTCCTCGGCGGAGTAGGATAATAATTATCAAATTGAAAGCAAACTATGACAGGTCTACTCGTGTCATCACGCATGCATTTACAGGCAAATTAGTGTTCGTTAAAGATTTCGTGGATTTTGGTGCAACACAAGACAGCATGTAGCGATGGGACAGCTGTGAATGAGTGCTTAATGCGGCTGCAGAAACGTTACAGATCCCATTGTCAGCTTCAACAACAAGAAAATAAATCTGAACTATTAGCAGAGAATGTACTAACTAGAACGCAGTATGCAAAGAACTTTTTCTTTTTCTTTTTTCTTAAAGATCCACTTTTATTTTATTCAAAAGATTCGGAATGTTTTACATTAGGCTACTTGAAGGCCCTAAGTTCAGGCTGCTCAAAGTTGTGCTTGCACTTTATATTTATTCTATTCAGAATAATTCAGTGTCTGTTGTCTGTTAACTTTCTTGAAATGTAGGCCTAGTAAAGACAACTACAGTATTGTTTTGCATTCAAGTATCATTCAAGTTAAGACTTTTTGGTATGTTACAAGCATATTACTTTGAAAACACTTGAAATGTAGCAATAAATTAAATAGGCCTAGAAATACACGCGTTATTGATTTTATTAACATCAGGGTAGCCTACACTATTTTGAGTGACAATTTAAGATTCGGACCTTTGCCGGGAGGACATTTTAGTAACTGGACCTCTTTGAATTTTAATTGAATACCCCTGTTTTAGATACTCCTTTAGTTTTAGGGTGGCCTCAGTGTAGTCATCTAATTAGGTGAGGGAATACAGAAATACAGAAAAACATATTTGTTCTTTACATGAATTGACTAAATGCTGACCAACATTTGGTTAATTAAAGGTATGCCCATGTGGCATTACCAGTAGGGGGTAGCAGACTACGCCACCCTGGGAATTGCACCCAGGGAGATATCAACCAATGAATACACAATTAGAATTTAGCACACAAGTTCGTTGACTAAGACACCAGAGGCAGAGTTCCAATAATAGGTTGTCTTTATTACAAGGATAAAAATGTCACAAACATACAAGACAACAAACAAGACAAGTTTCAATCATACCATGGGAGAGGAGCGTAGACAAGTTTATCAGGGCTGAGGCTTACCAGCAGGGGGCGAAATGCCAGGAGATGGATCCCAAAAACACCAGCCAGGCACTCGTGCTTGCACATACACACCTCAAAAAACAAGATATAGCACAATAGCAAAAATAAGTAGAAATCCCATTCAAGGGGCACACGTGAACCACACGCACAAAGGAAAAGGGGACACCTCCCCCTAGAGGATGTAACTGCCTCCCTGCCTGGAGCACTCAGCACCTAAGAACAGAGAAGAGGTGAAAACCAGACAACCATACACGCACAGCCAACACATGCACAACCAACACATGCACAACCACATGCAACACGAGCTCATGCACAACAAACACATGCACAACAAACACATGCACAACAAACACATGCACGACCCACACGCAGACACAATGCCAGAAGGATAGATGTATTGGGCGGCTAAGCGGACCACTGATGATCCGCAGCAAATTCAAGATGGCCTCCCACCAGTGCTAGTATCCAACGCACAGCATGCAGCAAATCAAAAGAAACAAAAAGAAAGAAAACCAAAATATAAGGACAAAGGGTGGCCTGCAATGGGATCACTAGCGATCTACAGCAGTTACAGAAGGCCTCCCACCAGTGTCAAAAACATAAATCAAAAGAGAACAAGACAATGACCAACATACAAGTAGAAAAAATAAAGAACAAAGAAAACCAACAGACAGACATAAATCAGGCTTCAATGGTTACATACGTGATGGCCTACTGGCTATCCACAGCTATGACGGGCCTCCTGCCAGGGGTTTAACATGTAGGTAATACAAGGCTAAGGCAAAACATTAAGCCAGATTCCTGAAGCTATCCACGTTTTCCCCAGGGCACAAATACACTCGCGCACACACACGTACACATAAATCCACTCACAGACATGCGTTCGTAATGACACCGACAAGTTACAACACACACGGACAAGACAACATTTGTATCGAACTGTGGTTGCCGACGTCTTCGCCGTTATCTTCAGAGTAGTGGCCCGGTCAGGGCAGATATCGCCTCGGTGTAAGCAACGAATATGGCAAAAACAGCAGGAGACACAGATACGACCCGAAGTACCTAAAAGGCATACAGGACACCTCATTATTGCTAAACACAATGCTAAAAACAAGGGCAATAGGAATCCATGCAAGGAATACATACCAGGAAGTTGACAGCTTCCCACTTAGTCAGCGGCGAGCTCACGAAGCTCCGCTGAATGTTTGCCTCTACAATCCACGGACATTGACAACCAGCACCAAAACCACTAACCCAGACCGAACACCGCCAAGCAACAGATGAAAGCGCTGCAAAGCCACCACAGCAAGTAAACAAAGCATCAGTCACTATACTACAAACAATTTAACCATAGTCCGAGCATACAGAGGAAGAGTGTACATACCAGTAGAAAGTCGACTGGAGGGGCAAAACAGGAAGTCACATGGAGACCAATCACGGCGTCTGCCAACATAAGGCTACTCCAGACTAAATAGAACGGCAACGCACACCATTGGCTGTGACCGCCCTAATCATTAGGAAGGGCTCAGGCCGTGCGTCTCACCACACCCATTTTATATCCTTTGTCCTCCTATCACTTGAGGGACCAGCATTCCCCATTGGACAGTTGTACGTCAATCAAGTGGTTGTGCGCAACACCCTGACTTGATTGACGTACAACTGTCGAATGGGAAATGCAGGTCTCTCAAATGATATAGTTTTTTAAGCTCTTTTTCCATTCCACAAATGATTGACAGGTTTAATTTTCATATCAGTGCTTTCAACAAAGTGGCTGTGAGTGGGTTAATGAAAAAAATCTCAAGTAATTGTGCAAAATAGCCAAAAAACGACCAACCTTTCTGGAATAACTGCTTCCATCCAGGGCCTGGCTCCTCGCATCTAACACTGGCCTTGCGATTTTTGTCATCAGAGAGATAGCCTGGCCAGTAGCATCTCCCTTCCCTCAGCCATTTACTTGGGACAATATTCACAGCGCTCTCCTCAATAAAGAGAACGCCACAGTATTTCTAATGAAAATGTAACAAATAAAATACAATTTGAACAGCAGTGCTCAATTGTCTTACAGGTTAGATTGTCATTTGTAATGCATAAAATCTAGGCTGGGTGAACCCTGCTACTCCTACTCCTAACTCCCCGCCCAACACACACACACACATGTACCTTGACTTTGTGAACTAAATGTAGTAACTGGAAACAGGGAAAAAAAATGCTTGAACTTGATTTGACTTTGATTTGAACTTGATTAGAAAATATAGTTCTTAGGTTTTAATCCTTGGTGTGGAACAAGGGGATAAAGACCGTTGTTCCTCTGTAAGGCAGAGCCATACATTTGTGACTTAGATTTCCTATTTTAGTGAATTTAATTTCAGAATCCATGACCGAAGAAGTCACAATGTGTAAAAATCCAGAGTCGAAAGGGTATGTAAAGAATGGACTAGTGGCCTTGTATTGTTTGTAGGCAATGTAAATATCATCCTGGCACTGAATGATGTTCTGAATGCTGAACACATTGCCAGAAATGATACATTTATTGTCGCTGGACTTTGTGCTAACAGTAAATTTGTCCAATTTCATTTCATCATATTAATGACAGACCATACCAACTGGCACAGGGCCACGACAATGCTCCTTTCTAAACTGTGAAACTGTGAGAGGTTCCTGGTGGCATGAAGACTCTTCTGAGAGTCTTCTAATGATCTGGGCCAAAGGATAGGACGGTTTGCGCACAAATCCTTTCAATTTTCCAAGGAAATTTTCAAATGGAAATGACGAGATTACATCCAGTGCTAAATGGGTCAATCCATGAACATTATAAACAACTTGATCTCTTCCATAGATATCACTGAAATGGCCGACGAATGAATGGAGGAGGCTGTTGGCATAGTCACTGTGTGTTGAAGAAAGGCTTGGAGATACCAGGATGGACACTGCAGTGGATAGCAGAAGAAAGTTGGCGTAAATGGCATCACTCAGTACATCTCGCAACACCACTTGACCAGTATAACAGAAACTGACGGAATTCTGTCACCTTCCACCTATCTACTTCTGTTAGTGAGCTTGGTTTTCTGGCAAATTCTTTAGGAATGTATGGCCTCATGTTAACTAGGTCATCAGAGATTTTGTTCACATGGGAGACGTGCGTCAGTGGGCCTTTTAGCCATAGACTAATAAGCCGTCTCACCACACCCAGGCACACCAAGTGCATATAGTCAAGAGGTACTTGAGAGACCATCCCAAAATCTAAGCCCATAAAGGCGTGGGGACCCAGGTGATGGTCTTCGTCTAGCTGGCCAGAAAATGATGCATCAGTTCTCAGGGTGCCATTCGGGGATAAGTCATTCGATGGTTGATGTACACACCATTGTGAGTGCACTTGTCACAGCCATGATAACCATTAAAAGCCTTTGTGCTTTTGACAAATGATCTAGCTGGTGTGTCGCAGATAACTGAGTGCAACTTCATTTTAAACCTTTTCCCCTCAAAGTTAAACCCTTCCTGGAGTTGGGACAGTTCACAAACAAAATCTGCTAGTAATTCTGTGGACATGGGTTTCTTCTTGCCTGAAAACAGCCCTATCACAACTGGCTCCTTCATCGGAACACTAACTAGGAGACCCAGAATTGGCCATAACTGCACGCTGGAACTCTTGAAAAGAGGCAGTCCGTCAATATTGACTTGAAGCTGTAAACAGCAACCATCAATCAAGTTGTCCTTCCACTGTGATAAGCTCTTTTTAAAGGCTTCAACAATGCCAAAGTAATGATATAAACCATTCCTGATTGTTTTAACAGAGTACACTGTTTTTGTCCCTAAAAGGGTTCTGGCATCCCTTGGCAGATCAGAATGGTAAACTGTTAAGATGGCCAAGAGAGCAGTGAGGGCTACATGGGAAATTCCATAAGTTAATGACCAATTTGAAAGGCGATTGGTAAGGTTTTCCTCGCAATCAGACATAGCTCCACAACTATCATGGTCATCAGAACTGCCCCTCTAAGGGAATGGAAATTTGCATAACAGATGGCATTTATATTGCCATACACATACTCCAGAAGGTTAGTTGACAGATATTGCAAATGTTTTTAATATCTCTTCAATATGTTTTTGTCTCATGGTGTTCTGTGAAATTTGTACTAACAAAGTGTACTAAAATCTGTAGTGCTACAGGTAATCTGACAGTCAACTGCCAGCCAGAAACAACATCTGAATCATCCTTCACAGAGGCAACAGAAGAGACCATTCCTACTAATCCCAGAAAAACAAAGAAAAGAACTAGTTCAAAAAGCCCCAACTCAGAAGTAAATGAAAAACTGCTTGCTATTATTTCATCTCCACCCCCTCCAAAGTCTGACATAGAGTTATTCTTACTCAGTTTAGCCCCTCAATTTCAAAGGTTAAATCCTCAAACTCAGACCAAAGCCAAAGTGCATTTTTTGGAGTACTTAGATGACCTACAAAATTCTCAAGCCCAACGTCCCCATCAGACCCCTCACTACAGTGAACTTCCACCACCTACATCACACATGTGGCCTAACTTCTATCAGAATTATGTGACACCCCAATGGACTGACAGTCATGGACGAGTGTTCAATGAGCAATGAAAGGTATAATAATAACCATGTATTATAATGTTAATAAACGTAATGACCCTATAATGTAGTGTAGTTAAACATATTGACCCTTTACCTTAATGTAACAGCCAATCTCTCATTTGGGGAGACAGCTTTCCTGTAGTTGGTGGTCATCCTGGTTAGATCTGGCCCAACAATGTTCAGCAGTTCCTCCATCTCCGTTGCACTCATACGAAAGTATTTCCTATGCCTTTCAGAATCCAAGCGGAGCTCCTGGACCAGGTTCTGAAAAGCCCCTTGCTCCTCTCTCCTTCTGTTGATGGGGTGTACCCATAGTCGTGGTCGGGGCTGCTGGACCCTCCGCCTTAGCAGCAGCAAGGCAGCAGCTCTCCTCCTATCCAGTTCTAAAAACATCAAATTAAACGTTACAATAAACGTTTATTTATTATCTACATACTGTTTTAATTGTGTCCAAGTGTTTTTCACATCCTAGATTTTAAGTAGCCTACCTTGACCAACGACGTGAGAAATAAAGATTGCTAACGAACGTTACCAACCGAGCTCGAGCTGAGGTTATTTTGGTCCAACCGTAACGTTAAAAGGAATAGTTCGGAATTTTGGACATAGGACCTCATTTCCAACTTTACCGAGGTGATATAGGTCGGTGGAGACCGTTGTTATCGCGTATAACCCCTTCCTTCAGTTGCAGCGTTCCCCTTTGCTAACGCTGGTTCTGAGCTACCGCATTTCAACGGTAACATTAGTCTGATGTCAACAACAGTCTTACTCACTCCACAGCACACCCGAGACAAGTCAATTAAAACGTCCGACTATCGATACACATGTCCGTGTTGATAGAATAATTTTAGAAATAAAACTGACATTGCAACTCAATGATTTATTACATTTTGAGGGACTAGTTTCTCAATATCAATCCGCCACTGCAATACAGGGAACAAAGTAGGCTATTGCAATGCGATGCAAAGTTAGTTTTATTTCTTAACATGGTTCTATCAACATAGGCATGTGCATCGATAGTCTGACGTTATAAATTATTTGTTTCGGGTGTTCTGTGGAGTGTTTTCAGTTGCAGGCTGGATGTTACCGTTGACTTGCGTTATCTCGGCACCAGGTTAGCACGAGATGAACGCTGCAACTCAAGGAAGGGCAGAAATTCACTGAAAATGGTCTTCACTGACCTATATCACCCTGACTAAGTTGGAGATGAGGTCCTATGTCCAAAATTCCGACTATTTCTTTAACGTTAACTTCGCAAAATGTGTCCTTCCCGGACAGTTTAGGATTAGGCTATCACAAATAATGGTTCTGCAAATAATGGCGTTAATTAGCCTGTACAGATGATTTTTATGAGGTGTGATGACGGAGTCAAAACTATTGACTATAATATATAAGTGTCAATCAGCTAGTAAGCTAGTTTAAATAGCTTAAACTATGCTACCAGACAATCATGAATAACTCTGAAACTGGGTAAAAACGAAACGTTTAGTATGTCATTACTTACTGAAAACTGATTACTCAAGATAGATATTTTAAAAGGTAAATGTATTGTCTGTTCACTTACCCATCGTCAGTGTTCCTGCCTCACTTCTCTGACTTCGTCTTCTGTAGAATGTTTACTTTAAGAATGTTCATTAAATGGTGCGTTCTATTAACCTTCCGAGGACGAGATCCGAGGATGTTGCCTAGTGACACACCCGCACACGCCCCTTTTCCTCGTTTCCCGCCCTTGCCTCCTCGGTTGAACTCAGAGGACACCGAGCAAAGTTTCCGAGACAGATACGTCACAAATCACAAGATGGCTGCGCCCGGTTTCACTTGTAAGTATGAACTGCTTTCATTGTGTTTCGACTACTTTGGTGGTTTAAATGACGATTTCAATCACTCGTATTACTGCGTCCATATCACTGCCTATGGCAATAGGAGTCAGTGTTGTGGTGATGCAAATATTTAACGAAGACTTGTTTAAAACCTGTGTTGCTAAACGTGTTGCTAACGGTTGTTGCTAAATGTGTTGACAGCATACATTAAGTTGACAGCATGCATTAAGTTTAAATGGCTTCGTTTACTAAAAAAAAAAATAATAATAATGGTACTGCTAGAGAGTGTGGCCTGCATCTGATATAGTTATATGTAGTCTACATGAAACAAACAATGGTTTTACTAGAAAAATGCTTGTACAGTAGGCAAATTAATGTCAATGTCAGTGTTGCAGCGTGTGCTGAACTGATACACTATTTGAATTTGTAGTGTGATAAAAGTGTAATACAATGATAACAATGATACAGTGATAACTGTGCATTTAAGCACACCCCCCCCCCCCCCCCACACACACACCCCCCCAAAAAAAGTGTAATGTAAGTGTTTCATTTTTAGTGTTTGTTGATGAGGACAACATGCTGCTGTACTGGGACCAGGAGCGGACCCGTCCCTTTCCTGGGCCCTTGTTTCAGCAGCAAAACAACCCGGTGGCTTACTTCTTGGACCAGGGGCTCAGGCATTCAGTCAGCTTGTTGTCCATTCGAAGCACAGATGGGATAGTAATAAGCGTACTTAATATTGTGTGTGTCTGTCTGTCTGTCTGTCTCCGGCAGGGCCACAGGCCTTAGAGAGAGAAACCTGCAAACATAGAATATATTACTTAACATTTGTCTTTTCTTTTTATCTGATTCAGCCACCGCCGCCTCCAGGACCTGAACCAGCGCCTGAGGCTGGCCAAGAAGTCCAAAAAGCTGCTGTGGGAGGAGATTGCTGCCAAGCTCAACAGCCATTTCATGCTAACCTTTTCCCCGGACAAGGTATCAAGAAAATGGAGCACACTGGTTGAGGCATACAAAAAGGTGAAGGACCAAAATTCATCCACAGGGAGGGTCCCTGGTAAGTTCCAATTCTTCACCGAAATGGATGAGCTGTTGGGGGGTCACCATGACATTGTTTTCCCTGTTGTGGGCACAGCCATGGGCCTGGATATGCGCAGGCCAGATGCCCTGCAGGTCAGAGGCCGTTTCTCAATACAAAGAACGCTAAAGAACGCTCTCCCATTCTTGAAAGTTTGAACTTGAGAAGTTAAGATCGGGAGTCCAGACTCTAGAGAACGCCAGGACACAGTACGCTAAATTCACAGTTTGAGACAGCAACGTTCTTGCTAATGACAGCCATTCTCTCTCTCGGATCAGGTCGAGTCAGTTATTTATTTACCCATTTGCTCTATTTGTCTACCCAATATTTCTGACATTTTCAATAAAATATATAAATCAGCAGCTTGTTTAAGTTTGGGTTTTTATTTCAAAAACTGTCATTAAATATTAAAAATAATATTCACGTGCCGATAGCGGGAACATGTAAGTTCGTTATAACAGTTGTGATTACGGTTGTGAAGCCTGCCTGTTCCCTGTTAAGAAGCCTAACCATGGATCGGGTTGCAGCAGCAGTTATGGTAGCAATAATGTATCAAAGTGCCGAGGAAGAGGCTACAAGATTGAGAAGGAGGATACAAGCAAGACAAGCCAGGATGGTCAGGAGAAGACGTGAGAGGAGGTGTGCCCTCGCTGGCCTGGTAGGCGTTTCTAATTTCATCTGCTTCATTGAAGTCTGATAAGTAGAAAAGAAACCCAATGGTGTAGCTAGGCTAGTCTACGTGACACGCAGGACTATGCTGTATACCGACTTAAAAAGCATCACCATCTCAGTATAGCTACTTAAAATAGACAGAGATAAAAAAAGAAAAAAAAAACAATGCCATAAAGATACATATGGAGTTGATCACAGTGTAATTACTTACTACAGCAAACTACTTGGCTATCACAGTCAGTGGCAGTTGTTGCGCTTAGGAATAGGGAAGCTCTGATAAAAATGGTCAGTTAGGCCTACTAAATCAATACAATTAAGGTGCTATTGTTCTTTGAAGGCAAAATATATTGAAATGTAACATTTGAGCTGCAACTTGCCTTGCCTTACTCCCCAACTTCAGAAAACTCGATATCCAGGCCATCCTACTGTCCCATTCACCCCCCAGAAGCTGAGCTTCCCTGGAAAATTATGACTTTGTGGCGTCTGTCCCAGTGGCGCCTGCAGGCGTACGGCCGTACGCACCGTGCGTACCTTGAGACTACTCATCAAGGAAAGAAAATTACCCTTGTGCGTGTGTATTCACATCAAATTGGCCTACCATAACTTCCCAACTATGCACAATATCCCATTAGCCGCATGCCATGCCATCAGGCTATTTACAATTTTCTATATGAAGTTTGTCAACACGTTATCAAAATTAACTTAATGCAGAGCTACTGTATATCCACGCGCACATATTTCATTTGAGCAGGAGAGATTACGCACGCAGGCGCGCAAGTAGGCTACTTGTTGTTTTCTTTTACTCGGCTATCTATTGTTATCAGAACACAATGTGACGCTAAATCACTAACTCAAATACTCATCGTGGATATCGCAAGTTCTTTTAAACAACGAAAAGAGAAAGAATGGAAGATGGAGGCAGGAAAGCTAGAGGAGATTCCAGATGGGCAATAACAAGCTAGGTAGACAATTTGTGTGCTTGTCGGAACGTTAGACTAGCATTACAACACTGTTTAATATCAGACGTTAATGCTTGAACAAAACTAAACGTACTGTAACTTAGCAGTAACTTAGCTGTGTAACGTTGTCCAAATGAGTATTGTGTAAGGGATAATCAACGACGCGCCGTGCGTTTATAGGAAAATAATGCACGTTCGAAGTGACGCCGCAGGCGGAGGGGACTATACACTTCGATAAGTGCATTATCTTCCTATAAACGCACGGCGCGGAGTTGATTATCCCGCTTATACCACTGCTACTATCACTTTCAAATTTCTAATTGTGTTATTGCATGTGGATGTTATAGCCTATGTAGGCTACTTTTGTGCTGACCAATGCACAAATCTAAAACCGAGAAACGGACAAATATTGTACAATATCAGCAAAATATTTTCGGGGGGGTGATTGGTGTGCGTACCATAGCATTAATTCCTGCAGGCGCCCCTGGTCTGTCCAATAAACATCTGGCTTTTTCTGCGCTGAGACCGGCCTACTGTGTACAGCCATTGACAGCCCATGAAGCCAAGCTACAAATAGCTTACTTACTTACTAGTATGATCTAGATGGAATAGTAGTCTGGCTAATGAAATAGGCATTATTTGATGCAATATTCTGTAACATTTTATAGGAGGCTGAGCTTCCCATGTACCCTTAGAGCAATCGCCTCTTCACAGTGTATCCACTAAAGCTAACTAGACTACACCACTGATTAGGTCTACTGTTTTCAGTCCTTGTAAGAGTGGCAGTGTAATGGAGAACATTAGTTAGTTAGAGCCTTTAATTAATGTTCAGATTTCATTACAGCATAAATAAGCAATTAAAAACATACAAGTTGATATATTATTGTTAAATAAGCAATTAAAAACATTCAAGTTGATATATTTTTGTTAAATAAGCAATTGAAAACATACAAGTAAATATATTATTGTTATTAATAAACCCTGTCTCCCCTCTCCCCCCTCTACACACACTTTAAAAAAAAAAAAAAAAAAACAGGAGCAGACTCCTGCAAAGGCCTATGCCCAGTTGAATGTTCATGTGCCCATCCTAGCCTTGTTTTTTGCTGGTGGTGACCTGAAGCCAGCCTTCCGGCTCTCCAGGCGAAGCTTGGAGCTGCTGCTGGAGAAGCTGCCCCGCAAGAAGCAGCACGGATGGAGCCATGAGGTGGAGGTGTTGGTCACCGTGTACTGGTTGGCATGTGGGGCCTCATACAGGGCAACTGCAGATGTTTTTGCCATGCCAGTAGCAACCGTCTGCAGAGTGGTGCATAATGTGGTGGAGGAGATGATGACCATTCTCCATGAGGTCATCCACTTCCCACGGGCAGACCAGCTGGAGGAGGTTGGAGATGGCTTTGCTCTCCTGGCTCGAAGTCCAGTTTTCAAAGCAGCAGTCGGTGCGATTGATGGGTGCCATGTCAGAATACTCCCTCCGCGGGAACCTCAGACAGGCATGAAAAGTCCTCACCTTTCGGCGAAATTCGCCGTTTTGAATAAAGAATAGGTGACTTACACGATTCGTGCAGATCCGATGAGAAAATATTTAGAGGGGGGGGGTCAAGGTGAATTTATAACTGAGTCATGCGCAGACGCTAACGCATCTTGAGGTGTTTCCAGAGCCGCATTAAAGCGTGTCTGATCAGCAAGGGATGCGTGAATGTAGCCCCTGCCCTATGCGTTTAATAAACATTAGTGGAAGCTAATTGTTGACAAAGACGCGCAACAGAACGCGCAAGCCCTGTTGTGAGCGCAGATAGATGCGTCTGAGATGTCAGGTGGAATAGTGATCCTGGCGAGGAGAGATGCCGAGGGATTTCACAGGTGGGCTAGTTGAAACTTTCAACTTCTATTAGAAAAAGACGCTGAGACTAGTGTAGCAACGTAGCGTTTTCCTCTAATGTTATGAAAGTTAGCGAAATCAGACAAACATGTAGACATAACGAGTTATTTTGATGAAGAATACGTGCAGTTTGAACCATCTAGATCGGCAATAGGTGAAGCAAATAGGCAGACTTTATCAGTATATCAAAGGCTAGTGTGACAGTTGAATGAAATGCTCATATTGTCCAGAGACGTAGTTGATTAACACGATAATGCTGTCTTTAAGAAACGCGGGCCCTGTTACTCGAAGCACACTGCGCATAGACGTTACGCAAAGCCTACGCAAAAGATATACAACTCAAATGGTTCGCAAATGATTCGTAACGTAGCCAAAAAAAGTTGCGACTGCTTCAGACCACACGTAACGCACGTAACCGTTTGAGTTATGTGTGTGACTTGCGACAAGTTTCAGTTACACCCGGATCATTACGAGTTCGTAAGCCATGGGTAACGTAAATTTACATTTGATTGTCGAGTTGCAGGACCCTGATCAGAAGCCTAGTCTGTGCCTACAGGTAGCCTACAGTTTAACGTGTAATATGAAGACAGTTCACATAACTTTGGTTGGTTAAACACACTAGCACAATATAAACCACAATCTGTAGTAGCCTAGGCTGCATGTTAAAACGTTTAAAAACAATTAAAAAAATTAAAGCCTATCTACCCTATTTTATATAATAATATATATAAGTGAGTGTCTCAAGCAAGTTTATTGATTACCTGGTTTGGTCCAACAAATATTCAGACTTAACCTTATTCTGTTTAAGTGTCCATTAGGCCTATGAAATCATCAGAAATGTGTAATAACTTCAAGCACAGAGAGAAAGAGAAAGAAAAAAAGCGGGTCCCTCACACTTTGGAAGATTTTTTTTTTCTTTTTTCTTTTTCAGAGGGGGGGGGGGGGGGGGGCTCGTCGAAGAGTCTTCTCACCTTTTTCACCCCTGACCCGTTTTCATGCCTGCTCAGAAGAAGGGGTACATAAACAGAAAGTTATTCCCATCAATAGTGCTTCAAGGGTGATGCATTCCTGTTTGCATTCCTGGACATCTACATTGGCAACACAGGATCGGTCCATGATGCCATGGTGCTGAGGAGGTCACCCACATACAAACAGGCCCTGTATCCACCGGCAGGGTACTTTCTGTTGGGTGACGGGGGTTATCCGTGCCTTCAGCGCCCAATCGCAATTATGACACCCTACCGGCAGCCTGTTGCAAGTAGGTAAAACCATTATTTCATTGTTTAAAAGTTTTCTGAAAACTTTGATGATTCCTGAACATTGAAAGTAGGCTACTGATTTGATAATTAGCATGTGTAAGATTACACTACACTACTCAAAACACTCATAGCACTCATAATGAACACACTGGAAGTATGTACAGTAATATACGACTTCTTTGTGCAGGCAGAGTGGAGGAAGACTTCAACAGGCATCATGCCAAGGCCAGAAATATCATTGAACGCATCTTTGGTATCCTGAAGACACGTTGGAGGTCCATCTTTCAGCGAGCCCTCGAGATCCGCCCTCTGTTTGCGCCAAAAGTGGTTGCTGCCTGCTGTCTCCTCCACAACATTTGTGTGACAGCAGTCGATGTGCCACAAGACGAAGAGGAGGAAGAAGCATTAATGGAGGGTCAGGCTGACGAAAATGTAGCTGCAGATGTGCGAGAGCGGGAGCTGTCTGGTAACCATGTCCGTGCTCGCCTTGCTGCCCAACTTGCTGGACCTCCAGAGCTGGCTGGTCACGACTACATATAGTCTTGCAGTCAGTCTCTGTAAATAAAACCGTTATCCAACAAAATTCAAATAGTTATTTTTGAATGTGACTTTAGTAGCTTAACATACACATTCTGATGCATCTACATTACAATGAAGAGTACACACGGTAAAGTTTCATTAAATTAAAATTTATTGACTAGTCTCTCAAAGAGAGACAGGTAGCGATCAGCTCTTTCGGTCGCTGCTCTCTCCCTCTCCTCCTCTCTGGCCACTGCCTCTCTTTCCCTCTCTTCCTCTCTCTCGGACTGCTCCTGGAGAAACTCCAGAAGGCTGCTCCTGGGCCTCTTCCTTGTGGCTTTTGTGGCAGGAGGAGGAGGGGGAGAGACCGACCTAATGACACCACCTGAAGTGGGGGTCAGATTTGCCGCCACTACCAGGGGCGGAGTGATGGCATGCTGCCCCTGGAGGGCGGCATCCATCAGACCATACCACTGCCAGTTGGCAGCGGTCACCCCCCCAGCCTCTAGCCCCTTCCCTGTCGGTGGATCCCTAAGGTCCTGAAAATGTAATATATCTAATTCAATTCCACCACATACACATTGTGGTCTTAGTTTCACATTCAAGCTAAAGCTAAATTATGACATTAGAAGGAATGGGTCTATGGGTTTCTACAAGTCATACACATAGAAGAATTACCTTTCTCCTTCAAATTATTCCACTTCTTTTTGGCCTGTTTTGATGAAATGCCAAAAGTACCAGAAGTGGAGACAAAAACTCTGGGGAGAATAACAGCAGGCCATACTGTACCTAATCAGCAATCACTGACTAATGTGTAGTATTTGCAGGCCTATTGTGGTGTTGTAACCCAAGATCTCTGTGAATGTTTATAGTCTAGGCAGAATTTCTGAAAATGTGCTTATTTAAAGTGCTGGAGGCATTTTGTGATTATTTATGTTATACAACTTTTCTAAGGGTATTAAGGGGTGCTGAATCCAAATCTGCTGTATATGAAGCTCAAAAATGTCCCATAATGCCTCAAAATTGAGATTCAAAATGGCCGCCTCCGCCAGGCTGAAATCTATTTTTCAGTATATTTTTTTTTTGTCTAAACAAAGTACAAATATGAACTAGAAATGCAATTCCAAGGAATTACCAGTGCATGAAAATGCAAAAAAAGATAGATAATGTAGATATGGTTACTAATGTGTAGCTAGGGTAAACATGGTGGTTGCATAGTTTACAGAGAGCTGATAATGTGAAGGTAGACAGTTTAAAGCTGAAACATTCCAGTTCTAACTTAACTAATGATTTCTATTCATGTTAAAATGTTGATTAGCTAACTTAGCTAATGATTTCTAGCAGTTGTGCTAATTATGCTAGCAATGCTAACTTTACTAACCAGGTTGATTAGCTAACTTAACCGATGATTTCTAGCAATAATGCTAAAAATGCTAACTATGCTAGCAATGCTAGATTTGCTAACAATGCTAACCAGGTTGATTAGCTAACTTAGTTGATGATTTTTTGCAGTTATGCTAAAAATGCTAGCTATGCTAACCATGCTAAGTTGGTTGCTAGGTACATGGAGGTTTCATGTAGTTGACTGGAGGCATAGTTGATGATAACTGACAGTTGGAATGGTTGAACAGTTAAATAGTTGAGTAGTTTCAATGGTTAAATGATTTAATAGTGTATTGTTGCAGTGAGGACTTTTATTTTGAAACAGTTTTGGACAGAGGAAACAGTTAACAGGATATGTAGTCTTCAGAGAGATTGTATGCTTAAAGCCAGAGAAACTGACAGTTGATACAGGTGTAATCAATTTAACTGGCTAGTCTTAAAAGAGCCAGAATGTAGGCTATGCTTAAAGCCTGAGACAGAGTAAATAATGTAAAAGTTGAATGTAGATAGTCTAATTAATGTTGATAGACAGAGAGTTTAATGGATGTTGATAGACAGTTTAATGGGTGGACGAGTGAATGGTCTGAAGAAGATGAATGGATAGAAAGTTGGATGGAATGTGCCTTATATTCGTGTAGAATGGAGAGACACAGCTCTCTACTGAGAGTAGTGAATACAGATACAGGTGTAATCAATTTAACTGGCTAGTCTTAAGAGAGCCAGAGTGTACGCTTAAAGCCTGAGACAGAGTAGATTGTTTAAAAGTTGAATGTAGATTGTCTAATTGATGTTGATAGGCAGACTGTTTAGAATGGGTGGATGAGTGAATGGTTTGAAGAAGATGAATGGATAGAAAGTTGGATGGAATTAGGTAGACTTATGTTGATACAGGGGAACAGAAAATGTAGTCTTAAGAGAGCCAGTGTATGTTAAAGCCTGAGAGAGAGAGAGAGCTGCTGCACCTGGACTGGCCACCTGGCGTAACATTCTAATTGCTGCTGTGATGTCATAATGAGCAATGTTAAGTCTATGGGGAAATTGTTAATAGTTTTAAATTAATAGTTTAAAAAGTATAAAAGTTACAAAGATGAAAAATAAATAGCACCCATGTCCTAAGTAAGACCTACGTATCAAAGTTTGAATGAAGTTTCTAGGTTGAACGGTTGAAGCTGCATTAAGAGCGTTAGAAGAAGAAAAATAACTAGAAATGCAATTCCAAGGAATTACCAGTGCATGAAAATGCAAAAAAAGGTAGATATGGTTACTAAGGTGTAGCTAGGGTAAACATGGTGGTTGCATCGTTTACAGAGAGTTGATAGTGTGAAGGTAGACAGTTTAAAGCTGAAACATTCCAGTTCTAACTTAACTAATGATTTCTATTCATGTTAAAATGTTGATTAGCTAACTTAGCTAATGATTTCTAGCAGTTGTGTTAAAAATGCTAATTATGTTAGCAATGCTAACTTTACTAACAATGCTAACCAGGTTGATTAGCTAACTTAACCGATGATTTCTAGCAGTAATGCTAAAAATGCTAACTATGCTAACAATGCTAGATTTGCTAACAATGCTAACCAGGTTGATTAGCTCACTTAGTTAATGATTTTTTGCAGTTATGCTAAAAATGCTAGCTATGCTAACAAAGCTAACCATGCTAACTAGATAACTTGCTAGTGAGGACTTTTATTTTGAAACATTTGTTGCTAGGGTATCCATGGTGGCCACTATCAGGAAACAAGAAGTTACTGCAGTATATTCATGTTGGTTGCTATGGAAACGGTCATAAACACTTAATTTTAATGGTTGCTATGTTGGTTGCTAGGTACATGGAGGTTTCATGTAGTTGACTGGAGGCATAGTTGATGATAACTGACAGTTGGAATGGTTGAACAGTTAAATAGTTGAGTAGTTTCAATGGTCAAATGATTTAATAGTGTATTATTGCAGTGAGGACTTTTATTTTGAAACAGTTGTGGACAGAGGAAACAGTTAACAGGATCTGTAGTCTTAATGAGATTGTATGCTTAAAGCCTGAGACAGAAGGTGCCTCTCATATAGCGTTTACGCGTCCTCTCTCGCTCCTCACTGATCTACATAAAGAATGATGGAGCGGCAACAATGGGATAGTCTAGCCCTTCTTCTATCTTTCTTTATGTAGATCATTGAGGATCGAGGAGCGAGGGAGGACATATAAACGCTGCTTGAGAGGGACCCACAGTAAATACTTTAAAAGTTGTATGTAGATAGTCTAATTAATGTTGATAGACAGAATGTTTAATGGATGTTGATAGGCAGATTGTTTAATAGATATTGATTGACAGTTTAATGGTGGATGAGTGAATGGTCTGAAGAAGATGAATGGATAGAAGGTTGGATGGAATGTGCCTTATATTCTTGTTAAGAGAGATACTGATACAGCTCTCTGAGAGTAGTTGACACAGGTGTAATCAATTTAACTGGCTAGTCTTAAGAGAGCCAGAGTGTACTCTTAAAGCCTGAGACAGAGTAAATAATTAAAAAGTTGAATGTAGATAGTCTAATTAATGTTGATAGACAGAGAGTTTAATGGATGTTGATAGACAGATTGTTTAATAGATGTTGATAGACAGTTTAACGGGTGGATGAGTGAATGGTCTGAAGAAGATGAATGGATAGAATGTTGGATGGAATGTGCCTTATATTCTTGTAGAATGGAGAGACACAGCTCTCTACTGAGAGTAGTGGATACAGATACAGGTGTAATCAATTTAACTGGCTAGTCTTAAGAGAGCCAGCCTGAGACAGAGTAGATTGTTTAAAAGTTGAATGTAGAACGTCTAATTGATGTTGATAGGCAGACTGTTTAGAATGGGTGGATGAGTGAATGGTTTGAAGAAGATGAATGGATATAAAGTTGGATGGAATTAGGAGGACTTATTTTGATACTGTTGTGCACAGAGGATACAGGGGAACAGAATATGTAGTCTTCAGAGAGATTGCCTGAGAGAAACTGACAGTTGGTGCCCAGGTGGCTGACCAGCTGGAGTAAGATTCTAATTGCTGCCGTGATGTCATAATGAGCAATGTTAAGTCTATGGGGGAAATTGTAATAGTTTTTAACTAATAGTTTAAAAAGTATAAAAGTTACAAAGTTGAAAAGTCATAGCACACATGTCCTAAGTAAGACCTACGTAACGCAGTTTGAATGAAGTTTCTACGTTAAACGGTTCTAACTGATTTGCGTGCGTTAGAAGAAGTAGAATAACTAGAGAATGTAATTCCAGGGAAATTACGAGTGCATGAAAATGCAAAAATGTATAGATACAGTAGATAATGTAGATATAGTTACTAAGGTGTAGCTAGGGTAAACATGGTGGTTGCATAGTTTAAAGAAAGCTGATAGTGTGAAGGTAGACAGTTTAAAGCTTAAACATTACAGTTCTAACTGAACTAATGATTTCTAGCAGTTATGCTAAACATGCTAACAATGCTCACTATGCTAACAATGCTAACCAGGTTGATTAGCTAACTTAGCTAATCATTTCTAACAGTTATGCTAAAAATGCTAACTATGCTAACAATGCTAACTGTGCTAACAATGGTAACCAGGTTGATTAGCTAACTTAGCTAATCATTTCTAGCAGTTATGCAAAAAATGCTAACTATGTTAACAATGCTAACCATGCTAACTAGCTAACTTGCTAGTGAGGACTTTTATTTTGAAACATTTGTTGATAGGGTATCTATGGTGGCCACTATCAGGAATAAAGAAGTTACTGTAGTAAAATCATGTTGGTTGCTATGGAAACGGTCATAAACGCTTAATTTTAATGGTTGCTATGTTGGTTGCTAGGTACATTGAGGTTTCATGTAGTTGACTGGAGGCATAGTTGATGATAACTGACAGTTGGAATGATTGAACAGTTAAATAGTTGAGCAGTTTCAATGGTTAAATGATTTAATAGTGTATTATTGCAGTAAGGACTTTTATTTTGAAACAGTTGTGGACAGAGGAAGTAGTGAAACAGGATCTGTAGTCTTAATGAGATTGTATGCTTAAAAGCCTGAGAGAGAGAGAGAGCTGCTGCACCTGGACTGGCCACCTGGCATAAGATTCTAATTGCCCTATTATGATGTCATAATGTAATGTTAAGTCTATGGGGAAATTTCAATAGTTTTTATTTAATAGTTCAAAAAGTATAAAAGTTACAAAGTTGAAAAATATATAGCTGAAGTCACCTAAGTAAGACCTACGCAGCGCAGTTTGAATGAAGTTTCTACGTTAAACGGTTGAAGCTGAATTGCACGCACAAAAAGCGTTAGAAGAATATCAATAATAAGAACTAGAGAATGTAATTCCAGGGAAATTACGAGTGCATGAAAATGCAAAAATGTATAGATACAGTAGATAATGTAGATATAGTTACTAAGGTGTAGCTAGGGTAAACATGGTGGTTGCATAGTTTAAAGAAAGCTGATAGTGTGAAGGTAGACAGTTTAAAGCTTAAACATTACAGTTCTAACTGAACTAATGATTTCTAGCAGTTATGCTAAAAATGTTAACTATGCTAGCAATGCTAACAAGGTTGATTAGCTAACTTAGCTAATCATTTCTAGCAGTTATGCTAAAAATGCTAACTATGCTAACAATGCTAACCATGCTAACTAGCTAACTTGCTAGCGAGGACTTTTATTTTGAAACATTTGTTGATAGGGTATCTATGGTGGCCACTATCAGGAATAAAGAAGTTACTGTAGTAAAATCATGTTGGTTGCTATGGAAACGGTCATAAACGCTTCATTTTAACGGTTGCTATGTTGGTTGCTAGGTACATGGAGGTTTCATGTAATTGACTGGAGGCATAGTTGATGATAACTGACAGTTGGAATGGTTGAACAGTTAAATAGTTGAGTAGTTTCAATGGATAAACAATTTAATAGTGCATTATTGCAGTGAGGACTTTTATTTTGAAACAGTTGAGGACAGAGGAAGTATGAAACAGGATCTGTAGTCTTAATGAGATTGTATGCTTAAAGCCTGAGAGAGAGAGAGCTGCTGCACCTGGACTGGCCACCTGGCATAAGATTCTAATTGCCCTATTATGATGTCATAATGTAATGTTAAGTCTATGGGAAAATGTTAATAGTTTTTATTTAATAGTTCAAAAAGTATAAAAGTTACAAAGTTGAAAAATACATAGCTGAAGTCACCTAAGTAAGACCTACGCAGCGCAGTTTGAATGAAGTTTCTACGTTAAACGGTTGAAGCTGAATTGCACGCACAAAAAGCGTTAGAAGAAGAATAATAATCGCCTATAATAATAAGAAGAAACCGGATAACAGTAGAGTGCATTTTCATGCACTCTAATAAATCGGATAACAGTAGAGTGCATTTTCATGCACTCTAATAAGAAGATTTTGGAAGAACAGTATAGTGCATTTTCATGCACTATAACTAGAGAATGTAATTCCAGGGAAATTACGAGTGCATGAAAATGCAAAAATGTACAGATAAATCATGTAGATATGATTACTAAGGTGTTGCTAGGGTAGACATGGTGGTTTCTTAGTTTACGAAAGTTGATAGTGCGAAGATAGACAGTTTAAAATTAAATGTGAATAGCTTAAAAGCTGTTGATAAAAAGATAATCGAATGAATGTTGACAGACCGATAGTTTCATTGATGTTGATAGGTAAATCATTTTAAATGGATGCCAATAGATAGTTTAATGGATGTTTAATGTTAATAATGTTAATATGCTAATCAGATTGCTTAGCTAACTTAGCTCATGTTTGCTAGCAGTTTTGTTAACAATGCTAACCATGCTAACAATACTTACAGAGAGGGTTCAAGCGGAGCGAGAGGGCCCAACGTTCGACCATTTCCGCGCTCTATTATTGCAAGGGGGTTGGGAGGGAATCCCCCTTTATGCAGACCAGAGTACGCCCTCGCTGCATTCATGTCAATGGGAGACTTGTGGAATGTTATCAATAAATTGGTCATTATGGCTTTCTGGATTTGTTGACGGTATTTTGGAATATTTTGTCATAATCTGTACATTTTTCCGATCATTTCAAGCCTAATAGTGTATTTTTTAGCGTATGAATTTGTTAAGAAAATAACTTAATATCAGACCATGCTGCTGCTGGTTACTGTCTGGTTGCTAGCTAGCCGCCTACCTAAGGTAACATTTTAAACGGAGCAGTTTCTTTGAAATGACAACTACCTGAATAACATTAGTGACATCAGTTAAAGTGGGTAGTTTATACTCAAGTGAACTTGAAACGGTATACAGAGTTTAAGCGGAGTCTTTCAACTGTTAGTGACCTGGCAGCGCATAGCTGTATTGTCATGGTTACTGCCATTCACTTCCATTGCTTTTTAAGCTAGCATCCGCTAGCTAGTTAGCTCGGTTCACAGACTAATTAAATTATTCATTCCGTGTCCTATACAATGATTCATTGGTATCATGCATGATTTTAGACAGAAACACTGTAATCGCAATTATGTTTGTATGTTGTTATTGTTTATTAAGAGCGAAAGTTTATTTAGTGACGTCGCACTTATGCAGACCGGAACTGTCCCGTTTTGCTCCCATAGTAACGTATTACGTTGCAGTATCTTGATAGTAATGAAGGATCTTTGATACTTACTATTCTAATAATGATAACCAAGGTGATTAGCTAACTTGGCTAATGATTTTTAACGGTAATGTAAAACATGCTAACTATGTTAACAATGCTAACCAGGTTGATTAGCTGACTTAGTTGATGATTTCTAACAGTTATGCTAAAAATGCTAACTATGGTAACAATGCTAACAAAGCTAACAAGGTTGATTAGCTAACTTAGCTAATGGTTTCTAGCAGTTATGTTAAAAATGCTAACTATGCTAACAGTGTTAACTATGCTAACAATGCTAACCAGGTTGATTAGCTAACTTAGCTAATGATTTCTAGCAGTTATGCTAAAAATGCTAACTATGCTAACAATGCTAACCATGCTAACTAGCTAACTTGCTAGTGAAGACCTTTATTTTGAAACATTTGTTGCTAGGGTATCCGTGGTGGCCACTATCAGGAATAAAGAAGTTACTGCAGTATAATCATGTTGGTTGCTATGGAAACGGTCATAAACGCTTAATTTCAATGGTTGCTATGTTGGTTGCTAGGTACATGGAGGTTTCATGTAGTTGACTGGAGGCATAGTTGATGATAACTGACAGTTGGAATGGTTGAACAGTTAAATAGTTGAGTAGTTTCAATGGTTAAATGATTTAATAGTGTATTATTGCAGTGAGGACTTTTATTTTGAAACAGTTGTGGACAGAGGAAGTACTGAAACAGGATCTGTAGTCTTAATGAGATTGTATGCTTAAAGCCTGAGAGAGAGAGAGAGAGCTGCTGCACCTGGACTGGCCACCTGGCATAAGATTCTAATTGCCCTATTATGATGTCATAATCACAATGTTAAAGGGATATTCCGCCATTTTTGGAAATACGCTCATTTTCCACCTCCCCTCGAGCAAAACAATCGATATTTACCTTGCTCCCGTTCATCCAGCCATTCTGTGAGTCTGGCGATACAACTTTTAGCTTCAGCCTAGCATAGATCATTGAATTGGATTAGACCATTAGCTTCTCGCCTGCTAGCTTCATGTTTAAAAGTGACTAAGATTTCTGGTAATTTTCTCATTTAAAACGTGTCTCCTCTCAAGTTAGAAAGTGCAATAAGACCAACTGAAAATTAAACCTGGCGTTTTTCTAGACTGATTTGACATGGAACTATACTCTCATCTGGCGTAATAATCAAGGCAACTTGCACACTACTGGCACTACTACTGCTTGTTGTCTATGGGGACTATTTTCAGATGCTGCGTACGATATCACTGCGCCTATGGTACGTTTGCAAGTTGCCTCGATTATTACGCCAAATGAGAGTGTAGTTCCATGTCAAATCAGCCTAGAAAAACGCCAGGTTTCATTTTCAGTTGGTCTTATTGCACTTTCTAACTTGAGAGGAGACACGTTTTAAATGGAAAAATTACCAGAAATCTTAGTCACTTTTAAGCATGAAGCTAGCAGGCGAGAAGCTAATGGTCTAATCCGATTCAATGATCTATGCTAGGCTGAAGCTAAAAGTTGTATCGCCAGACTCACAGAATGGCTGGATTAACGAGAACAAGGTAAATATCGATTGTTTTGCTCGAGGGGAGGTGGAAAATGAGCGTATTTCCAAAAATGGCGGAATATCCCTTTAAGTCTATGGGGGAAATTTTAATAGTTTTTATTTAATAGTTCAAAAAGTATAAAAGTTACAAAGTTGAAAAATATATAGCTGAAGTCACCTAAGTAAGACCTACGCAGCGCAGTTTGAATGAAGTTTCTACGTCAAACGGTTGAAGCTGAATTAGACGCACAAAAAGCGTTAGAAGAAGAATAATAATATCGATAATAAGAAGATGTCGGATAACAGTAGAGTGCATTTGCATGCACTCTAATAACTAGAGAATGTAATTCCAAGGAAATTACGAGTGCATGAAAATGAAAAAAATTTACAGATAAATCATGTAGATATGGTTACTAAGGTGTTGCTAGGGTAGACATGGTGGTTTCATAGTTTTTGAAAGTTGATAGTGAGAAGATAGACTGTTTAAAATTGAATTAGCTTACCTGATTACCAGATTAGCTAACCTGGCTAATGATTTTTAGCAGTTATGTAAAAATGTTCACTATGCTAACAATGCTAACCATGCTAACTATGGTTACGAGGTTGATTAGCTAATTTAGTTGATGATTTCTAGCAGTTATGCTAAAAATGCTAACTATGCTAACTTTGCTAACCAGGTTGATTAGCTAACTTAGCTACAGTGGGTACGGGTTGAGAATGCACCTTCTCCCGCGGGACTCCCGAAGAGATCCCGCAGTGCGTCAAGCCGATTTTTTTCGAGGCTAAGGCAATGTACCCAAACAACCACCAGGTGGCAGAAAGTTTCAACTGCATTTAATGATGAAGACCGCATATCCGTCAATAGTCGACTCCTTAATCTCATTGAATCATTAAAATGAAGGTGATGACTGGCGAAATCATTCAAACGACACTTCAATGAACCATTGTTGAAATGAATGAAAATGGTTATAGAAATCGCCTACAGCCAGCGTTATAAGAAATATATAAGTAATAGTTAGTCTTCTTCCGTATTAAACAGATAGTCTACGGGACGCTCGTTCCGTAGGCTATTTTAAGGAACTACTCAATGCAGCGTTTCGTTATAAGAAATATATAAGTAATAGTTAAAGTCTTCTTCTGTATTGAACAGATAGCCTACGGGACGCTCTTTGATCCATATTTTAAGGAACTACTCAATGCACACACACTGGGTAAACTAGCGCGCTACAAACATTAAAATGTCAAATCATATTTATTTCTCTTTGCCGCCATGGTATTGGGGGAAACGCGGAGAGGCGAGATGGTCAGTCCTCGTATTTTTTCTTCGCGTTTCGTTATAAGAAATATATAAGTAATAGTTAAAGTCTTTTTCTTTATTGAACAGATAGCCTATGGGACGCTCTTTGTTCCGTATTTTAAGGAACTACTCAATGCACACACACTGGGTAAACTGGCGCGCTACAAACATTAAAATGTCCAATCATATTTATTTCTCTTTGTCGCCATGATATTGGGGGAAACGCGGAGAGGCGACCCAGCAAACAATTAACGTTCTGCTAACTTTCACTAACGTTAGCTTTTGGTTCCCCTATGGTTCGTTTTTCAGCAACCTACTAATAACGTTTAGAGAACGTTATCTCCAGGTTGTCAAAACAAATAACGTTCCCCTAACGTTTTTACAACTAAAGAAAAAAACGTTATATTCTGGTTGAATCCCAGCAAGCAAATAACGTTAGCCGCTGGTTCTCCTGTGGTTAGTTTATCAGTAACCTTCTAATACCCTGGAGAGAACGTTAGCTCCAGGTTATCAAAGTTTCCCGAACGTTATTACAACTAAAGAAAAAAACTTTATATTCTGGTTGCATTTCTCTTTTCACACAACGTTGCTACTTAGTTGTTTTTAGGTATCTTATTTGTATAACCATATCGGTATTCTCTGGTTATGTGCGTGGGGTTGATTGATGAAAATCGCCCCATTTCTATGAGTTTCCAATTGAACACGGCCAGCAGCCACACTGCAAAGTCGGAATAATTTGTTGCAAAATCGACATATAGCCCTATTCTATTCTTCCCCCCAGAGCCTGTTGGATTGATATTCGGCCGACCAGCCAGCCCGTCAGCTAAAGGGGCCAGCGAAGCTAGGTTGAGAAACTTCCATCTCGGGTCCGTGAGTTCTGGGGTGTTGGTGTTTTAGCAGACTCAACCTCGCTAACTTTAAGACATTTGGATAACACAGAGATAAAGTTACTCACGTAGGCTGGCTGTATGGTATCGATCACATTCTTCACATCTCCATGCACTTGTTCCATTAAGTCCAATAGGCTTTAAAAAAACACTGTATAGGGTAAACCGGGTGGAAGAGCTAGCTAGCCATAGTCCCAGGCAGGCACACAACGACTTCATGCTAACTAATCTGACGAATAGTTTTGGATTAATCCATAATCGATTAGAGTGGCACCTGAAATGCATTCATGTTTTTAAAGCTTTATTTGTTATGCAAATATGATGATGAGGACTCTCATGAGGACTCAATGAATTCTTTCTCAAACGTTGAGACTGCATCTTAAACAGCACAATGTTCCCGGGGGAGAATTGTTAAATATTAACACGTCCAAGTTATAGCCTATGTTACTGTGCTGTTCACTCAGCCTATCCCACAATTCCCAGTCCCAATTTAAAACAAAATAAACCAAAATCCATCATAATTCTGAACCGAGGACTTTTAATGGCATACGATGCAATAAAAACAGCCTGTTTTGAATGTTGAAACAGTGTGTTAGGCTAGCGCCTGCTCTGCTTATGTTTTGATCTGACTAATCGTTTATTATAGGAAAAGACACCGTAGGCAAGAAAGTATTAGACCTAACCGCATTTAAATACTTAGCTGACACTTCCTAATGGTAACAAGCCGTATTCGTCGCAGTTCAGCAAGCAGCTAATGGTAAGTGAATTGTCATGCGTGTATAATGTCATTGCCTTAGTCATCAGAGACGTTCGCTCGCCCAGGTTGCAGATAGGCTGTCGCCGCAGACGGCAAGTGTACAGCGGAGCCATGCCTCGATGTCACTATAATTCTACATATTTTTTCCCCCTTTACACTTTGTTGCTGGGAGGTTAGGGGAACGTTAATGCAACCAAATATAGTAAAGTTCCCTAAAGGGTAGGAGAACGTTCTGCTAACCAAAATAAACAACCAGAAAAAAACGTAGTATTTTCGTCAAGAAAACTTTCCTGGGGAACCTTGTGGCAACTTTCGCAACTTTCAGGCAACGTTTTCCTAACCAGGAAAAAAACGTTCTAAAAACGTTCTCCTAACCAGAAATTGTTAGCTGGGGAGATGGTCAGTCCTCGTATTTTTTCTTCGCGTTTCGTTATAAGAAATATATAAGTAAAAGTCTTCTTCTGTATTGAACAGATATCCTACGGGACGCTCTTTGTTCCGTATTTTAAGGAACTACTCAATGCAAACACACTACAATGCAAAACACACAAAGAAAACACTAAACATATAGCCTACAACTTAATGACACTTTAATGCAGCGTTTCTCAAACTATGGGCCGCGAAACGTGGAGACTGCTGCTGGTCCGCGAGACATGGAGTGAAATTAGGTCCGCTTCATCTGATAATTTGCTGCGCAATTGACCAAGCAACCGCGGACCGACAGAAAAAAAAAGCAAACGTTGCTGCTATCGGGAGGAAATGCTTGCTAATTTGATGTGTTCAAACATAGAGCCATACAATTAGGTGTGTCTGTTATTATGATAATTTTCGAGCATAACTGCTTGTCCATAGCTCAGTGACAGGTGTTAATAGCCTTGCCATAAGCACTGCTGCAGGTGCTTCTTTTATTATGCGGTTAGAGCATAAGCGCTTACTCATATAGACTATAACTCAGGGACAGGTGCAAAACCACCAACTGGGATGGATCGAAGGGCAAGCAAGCACTGCCACACAACGTGAAGGCCTTTGTGTTGTCAACACTAAACAGAAAGTTAAACACTAAACATTAATAGGCTATTAATGTCATAACTATTAGGCTATCATTAGGCTTACTATGCATGGCTGTAGGCAGCTTTGAGTCCACTGAGATCTGGACCTCATCGGTTTTGAGAGCTGGAAATGCATGTGTTTGCTAAATATCGGTTGTTGTGCATGTTGCGTTCGCGACTCGGGGAAGTGAAAGCAGTTCTGTAAAGACATTGCAAGTTTTCATGCGCAGCTGTAGCTGATTGTGAAAGCCGATTGGAAATACATAAGTTTAGAGCGAACGTTTCAACTATGTTTGCCATGGTAGACAAAAATACTCAAATAAAACAATAGCCTAAAAAATAACTGCATGCGTAATGGACACGGCTCTATATCCTAAATAATTTTCGAGGTTCGCCATTTGGTAATATGACCTATTCTTACTGACAATAATTTAGATTGAGCACAACTAAAGTTGCACGAAGGCAAAATACAGTCCTAAAAGCCTATTCTATATAGCCTGGCCAATATTGTAGATGTGCAATAAAAGCAGCATTTGCGTGCGTGCTTGCCGGTGAGGTGTAGCCTACAAAAATGAGCATAACATCTGATTATTAAAGTATGGCTATAGGATGGTTGGTTTAAAATTCAAGTGTAGTAAAAAAGTTTGTGCACATCCCCGGTCAAGGTGCAGAACAAGAGTAGGCTAAATCATAAAAAAATGGAAAAAGGTTCGCACACTTGAAATCCTTCTTTTTTGATTTTATTTTATTTTCTTTATCACAAAGGAATGACGTTTCGACCGTGTGGTCTTCTTCAGATTAAAATTCAAGTACGTGCGTTATTTAACCCCTCGAGACCGACTGCAGTCTGCTGACACAGCCAGACGACTCTCCCAACCCATTCATTCGTTTTGGCCGATATAACCCATTCATTCGTTTTGTGCGTATATAGATTCCTGCATGCTGCATTACCGTGACCCTTAGCCTACCTTGTGGATGATTTTTTCTCATTGGAATACAGCAGGACAGAATGCCTTTTATCTAACAAACGCAAAAGCTGAGATTGTTGGAAGGACTAGGCTACTCAACAAACTTGTTTTTCGTTTCTGGGAGATCTCGTTATCGTTTTGGATTGTCGAATTTTTATACTTATTGTTTGGACTTATGGACAATGAACTTTGAGGGGTGGTTGTTAGTGCTTTACAAAGCTTTGTGTTAATAAGTGTCGGTCCTCCTATCCTTCAGCTCACTGCGCGATGCAGTTGCGCATAGTGGCCACGAAGTCATTAACTGTTTACGACACAATACATGATATTTGTGTTTTTCGTGTTACTCTTGATTATAATAAGAGGCAAATTGTTACAGGACAACTTAAACTGACTTCCCCAATGCTTCCCCGCAGCACATTACATTTTAATATAGGATGAACAAAGTATATGGACTTGCTATATTAAATCCAGTAGCCTAATAATTCTATGTGCCACGTCCGATTTCGCAAGTGATGTAGTAGGTGTAAATGTTAAGTTTTCTATTCTATTTATCTATGTGAAGAATTCTACAATAGAATCTTAAGTTTATAGAATTTCTAATTTCCATTTCCTTATCAACAAGGAATAAATATGTTTATTTGTATTCGAAGCTGCTATGGTTTCAGAATTGTTTATTTGTTATTAAAACTCTGTGCGCGAGGCGCGTCTGTATGTTGGCTACCGAAAGAACGCATAGTTCATTATTGCCATTGTCACGGTGGAGGCAGACCATAACGCTAAGCTTTGCCTTTATTTTGCATTAAGCCTTAAGTTATAGTGCTTAATCTAGCTGTGCGCAAGAACTACCAGCAACAAGGTATTTATTTCCATTTGTTTTATGTCATTTTGTTTGCTATATTCGTTTTATCTTAATGTGTATATTACTGTAAAGCCAACCAATTTATGCATCGTTTTAGGCCTGGTATACTTGTACTCAGAAGAGAAGAATTAAGTTAAGCTCAACCTCTTTCTATAACCAGCGGCCAACAAGGTATTTGTTACTTTGTTTTATATTGTTTTTCCTTGTTTCTTTGTATCGTTTTGTTGTTTATACACTGTACACTGATGTATCCTTTTGGTGATTACTTGATAGTTCTCACGGCGTGAATGGAGTGTGGAGACTTCGGTGTATCCAGATAAATAAACGCCCGTATCTAAGAACCTGCCCCCGTTGTGTTGTTGTGGAAAGAGCTACAGTAGGCTACGTTTAAACATCGACAAACGTCTGTGAGACTACCCATTTCATGAAGAGCAATTGTCTTGTGCGATCATTCCCCCTCCCCCACACTTGTCTAACCAGTTCACTAGACATTATAGCCTACCTATTAGGAATGAGCGAGCACGTGACAATTTGGGAGGGGGCTGAGCCTATCCTCCATCTTGGAAGGGTGTATCATTGGTTGCCAGGGGCAACGCCTTCCGAAGAGTCGCGTTTAGAGACTCATCAAAACTGTAGTCTAGATTCTTGTCTACAAGGACCGTACAAGGACAAGCTTATACCAAGCGCAAAGCAGCGATATTTGGAGAAGCTCTCCAGCATCCAAAGTTACTACACTAGCCTATGCAAGAGTTCAAAAGCCACAAGTCGTTAAAAAGTTATGAGACTTTCTGCTGTGGTTGCCATCTACAAGCCTCGAGGGGCCGGATTCACGAAGACAAAAATACTTCCTAAGTGGTGCTTTCTTCTTATCTTTTGTCTTAAGAGCAAATTTAAGAAGATTTGATATTCATGAATAAAGTTTTCTAAAGTATTCTTGAAAACAAAGATCTTAAATGTAGGCTTAATTTTCCTCGCAACTTTAAGACAACCCCGCACCTGTCTTAAAAACGTTACAGTGTACCCAGTCAGCACAAATAGAGACAAATACGTCTCCGAGACGCCTGGAAAAGATCTGAACAGCTTAATTACATCGCGTTCCATTTAGAACGTCTTATTTTGATCTTACAAACAGCGGCGGCATCTCACTGAGAATGTGTGTCGTAGTTCTAGAACTTTATCATATTTAAGATCTTTGTAAGACGTTAGGGAGATGGATGTCCTATTATGACGTATTGATGAGCATCTGGGATACGGCTGCTAAACGCTGTTTGAAGAACTTAGCAAGACGTATCAGATACGTCTGCCAGATGAGCAAACGCTCTCTAGAATACATCTGCAAGACGCCTTCCAGACCTTTCGGACACATCTGCAAGACGCCTTGCAGACGTTCTTGTGCTTACTGGGTAAAGTCGGGCCTCTTATAGTCATAAATAAACACATTTACCAGTTTTAGACAGCTCGTTTGAAATATCAGCCTTTATTATGTGTACTCACGATATATGAGCCAAACATTTATTGCTAATTTTAGCTTGCTGCTATTGTTTTCGGTAGCTCAGTCCTCTGAAAACTCGCATAGACCGAAGGGTTCCTGCCAGCATTCGGCGCACGTCGACGTCAGAGTAGAACACGTTTCATTTCTTAAATATCTAAAGTCCATGGAAATGGCAGTATTATCTAGTAAAAACGGCAACTTCCAAGAAAGAAAAGCGTTTCAAAGTTAAGATAACCAGGAGTGCCTGAAGGCATGACTTTTCCTCTTAGCAACGGTTGCCACTTGTAAACAAAACTGTATGATCGCGTTTAGTGTACGAAGGGCATCCTTATCTAGCTAAGTTCTTAAGTGGGAAAACAAAGAAGAGGTAGCCTACGGGGGCAGTTCTTCACACAGCAGTGATTTCCAATTATTGTCAAGTTGTGCAGAATTAGAACCTACCGGGTTAATAACACACGACTTTAAACAATTAGGCTACGCTTTGCCGCCCGGTATCAGGACCATCCTTCCAACCAGGGGAGGAGCTCCGTTTAGAGGAGCTCAGCTCACGGCTGTGACGACACTTTCTCATTCCTAATATGCTGCATTGAGGACGATTGCCTCCCTCCCCCCTCTCTCTCGACAGACACTTCCTGACACTAGGGCTCGGGATCATGACATCAAAACTTCGCGGGCACAGCCACATTGGCAGCTTCACTCCTTAGTTTACTATGGATTACTATGGATTTACTCCCGCCTTTTAGTGTGTTCCTGTTACTTAGTTTTTGCCTTCTTGGTCGTATGTTGCTGTGTAGTGGGGTGTAACAGTGCAACCCACGATCGCAAGAGGAAAATAATAAATCGCTACTATATTTCTGCTTCTTGTCTTGAGTTCAAGGCGTGTGCCCGAGCCCTATTATGTAAATGTAAAAATGTGTGTGTGTGTGTGTGTGTGTGTGTGTGTGTGTGTGTGTGTGTGTGTGCGCGCGCGCTGAACCACGAATTCACATATTAACTTTTCTTTTCAGCAAACATCGCAATCATAAAAAAAATCGCAAAACTTTTTAATAAAATAATGCCTCTTGTCTTAATGGGTTCCGGAGGTTCGTAGAGTAAGTTTTGAACCCCGGTCGCTGACGTGTGATTAAGATGCCTCATCCAGTTACGCCACCGTTCGAGTGTCAATATCTTCGCACTTAACCAAGAAATATAAAGGATTCAGTCAGTCGAGTTCATTTATTCGCAGCATGCACTTGAAACGCCGATCAAAAGTTCTGACATGTTAAACTGACGTTAGTCATTAATTCACCACATGATAAAATGCTGTTATATTGACGCACAGTAGCCCACGGTAGTCTATGTCTATCTCTGAATCAACATGAACATGCATAACGAGATCCATTCTAAGTTGCTAGAAACTTCTTTTGCGGAACTAGGCCTACTAGTCGATGGTTACAATGAATCACCCTCACTGCCCTATCGCATATCTGACCATCCATACAATGTTACAAAATGCGCGATCTTCTCCATGCATGTAGCCTACGGTTATAAGTAAAGTGACATGATAGGCATGTATGCCTATTAAAGATATTTCTGTTAAATACATTTTATTTTCAGTTGTCAAAAGTGGCGGGGACAAAATCTGTGATAAAGTGCTGGGTAAGCTACCCAGCGTCGCCGGTTAAAATGAACATGCCTCCGTTTTAAAATAGCCTATAGGCCTACACATTTCTAAGTATTCCTAGCATAAATGTAGCCTAAATGTCCATCTTGTCCATCTCTTTCGTCTTCGCCTTGACAATAATAGCCTATTCACGGAAATGCGGTTTGTAACCGTAATGAATTAATGAATTAATCTAAGGTTGCCTATCGAGTCTTTCAGGTTGAATTGAAGGCTTCTAAAACCATTTTCATTAATTTCAACAATGGTTTATTGAAACGTCGTTTGATTATAATTTCGCCAGTCATCACCTTCATTTTAATGATTAAATGAGACGGATTAAATGAGACGGATATGCGGAGCATTTCTCTCCCTCTCCATTGACCAAAACGTTGCTCTGGCATCTCTGCTGGACTGACTGAGTTATAGGCTACGTCGAGTGAGAGAGCCAGCTGTGAGGTAGGTTGTAAAACATTCGAAAACTCTGAAACTGCAATCTGACATGCCGAGCGTGATGTCTCTTTTCTCCGCTCGTCACCAGCGCGGTGTCCTCGGGTTTTTCCATGAGCCGAACCTTCATATTATTAGGGCGGTCTATGTTGCCCCCTTGCGGTTGCAGTTTTCCCGATGCTTCGGGAGTCCCGATGTGCGGGAAAGAAAGGAGCATTCTCAACCCGTACCATCTGTAATGATTTCTTGCAGTTATGTTAAAAATGCTAACTATGCTAACAATGCTAACCATGTTAACTAGCTAACTTGCTAGTGAGGACTTTTATTTTGAAACATTTGTTGCTAGGGTATCCATGATGGCCACTATCAGAAATAAAGAAGTTACTGTAGTATAATCATGTTGGTTGCTATGGAAACTGTCATAAAAGCTTAATTTTAATGGTTGCTATGTTGGTTGCCAGGTACTTGGAGGTTTCATGTAGTTGACTAGAGGCATAGTGGATGATAACTGACAGTTGGAATGGTTGAACAGTTAAATAGTTGAGTATTTTCAATAGTTAAATGATTAAATAGTGTATTATTGCAGCGAGGACTTTTATTTTGAAACAGTTGTGGACAGAGGAAGTAGTGAAACAGGATCTGTAGTCTTAAATTAATGAGATTGTATGCTTAAAGCCTGAGAGAGAGAGAGAGCTGCTGCAGGTGGCCCTGGCCACCTGGCATAAGATTATAATTGCCCTATTATGATGTCATAATGTAATGTTAAGTCTATGGGGAAATTTTAATAGTTTTTATTTAATAGTTCAAAAAGTATAAAAGTTACAAAGTTGAAAAATACATAGCTGAAGTCACCTAAGTAAGACCTACGCAGCGCAGTTTGAATGAAGTTTCTACGTTAAACGGTTGAAGCTGTGTTAAACGCACAAAAAGCGTTAGAAGAAGAATAATGCCGAAAACTAGAAATGCAATTCCAAGGAATTACCAGTGCATGAAAATGCAAAAATAGATAGATAATGTAGATATGGTTTCTAAGGTGTAGCTAGGGTAAACATGGTGGTTGCATAGTTTACAGAGAGTTGATAGTGTGAAGGTAGACAGTTTAAAGATGAAACATTCCAGCTCTAACTTAACTAATGATTTCTATTCATGTTAAAATGTTGATTAGCTAACTTAGGTAATTATTTCTAGCAGTTACGCTAAAAATGTTAATTATGCTAGCAATGCTAACTTTATTGACAATGCTAACCAGGTTGATTAGCTAACTTAACCGATGATTTCTAGCAGTAATGCTAAAAATGCTAACTATGGTAACAATGCTAAATTTGCTAATAATGCTAACCAGGTTGATTAGCTAACTTAGTTGATGATTTTTTGCAGTTATGCTTAAAATGCTACCTATGCTAACAATGCTAAGTATGCTAACCATGCTAACTTGCTAGTGAGGACTTTTATTTTGAAACATTTGTTGCTAGGGTATCCATGGTGGCCACTATCAAGAAACGAGAAGTTACTGCAGTATAATCATGTTGGTTGTTATGGAAACGGTCATAAACACTTAATTTTAATGGTTGCTATGTTGGTTGCTAGGTACATGGAGGTTTCATGTAGTTGACTGGAGGCATAGTGGATGATAACTGACAGTTGGAATGGTTGAACAGTTCAATAGTTGAGTAGTTTCAATGGTTAAATGATTTAATAGTGTATTATTGCATTGAGAACTTTTATTTTGAAACAGTTGTGGACAGAGGAAACAGTTAACAGGATATGTAGTCTTCTGAGAGACTGTATGCTTAAAGCCAGAGAAACTGATAGTTGGTGCCCAGGTGGCCGGCCACCTGGCGTAAGATTCTAATTGCTGCCGTGATGTCATAATGAGCAATGTTAAGTCTATGGGGGAAATTGTAATAGTTTTTAACTAATAGTTTAAAAAGTATAAAAGTTACAAAGTTGAAAAATACAAAGCCCACATCGCGTAAGTAAGACCTACGCGACAAAATTTGAATGGAGTTTCTACGTTAAGCGGTTGAAGCTGAATTGTGTGCGTTAGAAGAAGAACTAGAAATGCAATTCCAAGGAATTACCAGTGCATGAAAATGCAAAAATAGATAGATAATGTAGATATGGTTACTAAGGTGTAGCTAGGGTAAACATGGTGGTTGCATAGTTTACAGAGAGTTGATAGTGTGAAGGTAGACAGTTTAAAGATGAAACATTCCAGTTCTAACTTAACTAATGATTTCTATTCATGTTAAAATGTTGATTAGCTAACTTAGCTAATGATTTCTAGCAGTTACGCTAAAATTGCTAAATATGCTAACAATGCTAACCAGGTTGATTAGCTAACTTAACCGATGATTTCTAGCAGTAATGCTAAAAATGCTAACTATGCTAACAATGCTAAATTTGCTAACAATGCTAACCAAGTTGATTAGCTAACTTAGTTGATGATTTTTTGCAGTTATGCTAAAAATGCTAACTATGCTAACAATGTTAACTATGCTAACCATGCTAACTAGCTAACTTGCTAGTGAGGACTTTTATTTTGAAACATTTGTTGCTAGGGTATCCATGGTGGCCACTATCAGGAAACCAGAAGTTACTGCAGTATAATCATGTTGGTTGCTATGGAAACGGTCATAAACACTTAATTTTAATGGTTGCTATGTTGGTTGCTAGGTACATGGAGGTTTCATGTAGTTGACTGGAGGCATAGTGGATGATAACTGACAGTTGGAATGGTTGAACAGTTCAATAGTTGAGTAGTTTCAATGGTTAAATGATTTAATAGTGTATTATTGCAGTGAGGACCTTTATTTTGAAACAGTTGTGGACAGAGGAAACAGTTAACAGGATATGTAGTCTTCTGAGAGACTGTATGCTTAAAGCCAGAGAAACTGACAGTTGGTGCCCAGGTGGCCGGCCACCTGGCGTAAGATTCTAATTGCTGCCGTGATGTCATAATGAGCAATGTTAAGTCTATGGGGGAAATTGTAATAGTTTTTAACTAATAGTTTAAAAAGTATAAAAGTTACAAAGTTGAAAAATACAAAGCAGACATGGCATAAGCAAGACCTACGCAACAACGTTTGAATGAAGTTTCTACGTTAAACGGTTGAAGCTGAATTGGCTGCGTTAGAAGAAGAAGTTTAACTAGAAATGCAATTCCAAGGAATTACCAGTGCATGAAAATGCAAAAATTGATAGATAATGTAGATATAGTTACTAAGGTGTAGCTAGGGTAAACATGGTTGTTGCATAGTTTACAGAGAGTTGATAGTGTGAAGGTAGACAGTTTAAAGCTGAAACATTCCAGTTCTAACTTAACTAATGATTCATGTTAAAATGTTAACTATGGTAACAATGATAACCAGGTTGATTGGTTAACTTAGCTACTGATTTCTTGCAGTTATGGTAAAAATGTTAACTATGTTAACTATTCTCACAGTGCTAACCAGGTTGATTAGCTAACTTAGCCAATGATTTCTAGCAGTTATGTTAAAAATGCAAACTATGCTAGCAATACTAACTATGGTAACAATGATAACTTTACTAACAATGCTAACCAGGTTGATTAGCTAACTTAACTGATGATTTCTAGCAATAATGCTAAACATGCTAACTATGCTAACAATGCTAAAATTGCTAACCATGCTAACCAGGTTAATTAGTTAACATAGTTGATGTTTTTTGCAGTTATGCTAACTATGCTAACAATGCTAACTATGCTAAAATATGCTAACCAGGTTGATTAGCTAACTTAGCTAATCATTTCTAACAGTTATGTTAAAAATGCTAACTATGCTAACTAGCTAACTTGCTTGTGAGGACTTTTATTTTGAAACATTTGTTGCTAGGGTATCCATGGTGGCCACTATCAGGAAATATGTAAGTTACTGCAGTATTATCATGTTGGTTGCTATGGAAACTTGTCATAAACGCTTAATTTTAATGGTTGCTATGTTGGTTGCTAGGTATGTGGAGGTTTCATTTAGTTGACTGGAGGCATAGTTGATGATAACTGACAGTTTGAATGGTTGAACAGTTAAATAATTGAGTAGTTTCAATGGTTAAATGATTTAATAGTGTATTATTGCAGTGAGGACTTTTACTTTGAAACAGTTGTGGACAGAGGAAGTAGTGAAACAGGATCTGTAGTCTTAATGAGATTGTATGCTTAAAGCCTGAGAGAGAGAGAGCTGCTGCACCTGGACTGGCCATCTGGCATAAGATTCTAATTGCCCTATTATGATGTCATAATCACAATGTTAAGTCTATGGGGGAAATTTTAATAGTTTTTAATTAATAGTTTAAAAAGTATAAAAGTTACAAAGTTGAAAAATACAAAGCACACATGGCATAAGCAAGACCTACGCAACAAAGTTTGAATGAAGTTTCTACGTTAAACGGTTCAAGCTGAATTGTGCGCGTTAGAAGAAGAAAAATAAAGATAAGAAGAAGCCTTGGAAGAACAGTACAGTGCATTTTCATGCACTGTAAAGGCCCATTCACACCAAGAACGATAACGATAACGATAACGATAACAATAAAAAGCATTCACACCAGCCAACGATATCGTCCTATGACACATAGGCCTACTATGACACATAATAGCTCGAGATGTGCATGATATCGTTGAGACCTGCTAATAAAAAAAATCCGTTGCAAATAAAAATGGATTTCGATGTCTTGTTAGCTCTGTATGTGGCTCAAAGAAAAAGAAAGGCAAAAAGAAGGGTATGGGTTCACGAAATACTACAAAGCCGTGCTGAGTTAGGGGAATCCAATACTTTGTTACGGGAGTTGTCATCTTACCAGGATAAATTCTATGAATACTTTCGCATGAGCGAAGAACAATTTGATGGCATCCTGGAGATGATAAAAGACGACATATGTAAGGACAAAACCAACTACAGAGACCCCATAAGTGCTAAAGACCGCCTGGCAATATGTCTCAGGTAGGTCCCATTTGTTTTTCATGTGTTTGTGTGGTCCCAACTGATGAAACCATAACGTTAGCCATATCGAGTTGTGACTTTCAACAAACTTCAGCCATCAATGACACTGTCACAACGTAGATGTGCAAGTATGCTATGCTAATTGGATTATGAACTTTTAAATCTGATTTTTCAGATCTGAATAATGGACCTGATCCGGCGTCCAAACGCACATCGGTCCGAAATTGTTTTGGATCCGTTTTACTGATCTGGTGCTAATAAGGGAAAACTGGCCCAGTTCCGTGTGATACTCTCGTTACTGACTGACGTCTGCCAGATCTTCTCCCAACAAACAAGATAACGTCCCGGCGATGATTCAGAGCATTTTAAATAACGTCTTTTGTCACCGCGACGTTAAAAGAGTAAAAGCCCAATCATTTACCCAACTAGTTTTTGCGCCGTTCAGTTTTTCCCAAGTTGTTCTGAGACAATTCATATGGCGTTCGCTAACTTGGCTATGGGAGTGAAAGACCTGTCTTTAATGCTGATAAGTAATTAGCTCTCAGAATTTACACTCTATATTTTTGAATTCATACCCATTTATCTTACCTGCGCTTGCAGCTTGTAGATTGAAGATCACGTCTAGATGAAAGATTGAAATGAGAGTTAGCTGGATATTTATACCCCGTTAGGTCTAATATTTTCACAACTACGGTGTCTTTTTCCCTTAATAAATTAATAAGTCAATGGTCATATCTGGTAATTTTATTGTTCAAAACATCAGTGGAGTAGGTTAGCCTATAAGCTAAAATGTCCCAACCACTTTATTTCAAAATTCAAAACTTATATTTGCAATGCATGCTGGGAAGCAAACCTCAACAAAGTAGCCTACACAAAATATAATTAAAGTTATCAGAGAATGTGTAGGTTATATCTTATATCTAAACCATGACGTTTATAAAGTCAGACAATTGTGATAAGCAGTAGGGCCTATCCTTAATTCATCTGCAAAGTTTTTATAGTGGTGACCAGTTGGGGATGTTGAATGTCTGCCTAAAGTCGTATGCAATATGGGACCTGTATTGCAGATCCGTACCACACACAATAAGCGGACCTGTACAACAAGAGGCGGAACCGTCTTGCAGATCCGTACACACACAATAAGCGGACCCATACCACACACAAGAGGCGGAACCGTATAGCAGATCCGTACCACACACAATAAGTGAACCCGTACGAGTCCGCTTTTTGTGTGTGGTACAGATCTGCAATATGGGTCCGCTTATTATGTGTGGTACGGGTCCGCTTATTGTGGGTGGTACGGATCTGCAATATGGGTCCGCTTGTTGCGTGTGGTACGGGTCCGCTTATTGGCCCTCATTTATCAACAGAGCGTAGAAACCAGCGTATCTGAGCGCAGAAATCATCTTACGACGGGGCTCAGGTGTGATTCATCAAATCAGACTTTTGTATCACTCCAATTCCAGCGTAAGAATGAACGTTTGTTGATAAATGTGGCGGCTGGAAACAAGCGTGATTTAAATACCACGCCCCTATATTATGCTCGTCTTAATGGCCTTGCCCCTAGAATTTACGACATGAAGGGCATTATACGTCCAAAAAAGATCATTAGTGATCTCAAGCCACAGTGACGTCCAGCTGAACCTTGTTAATTTTGACAGCTAGAAGCTGTCATCAAGGAAGGCGGGAAACTAGAGCGATTTGAGCGCAACAGACTTTATTTTCGCAGAGAGAACGCATCATACTATAAATACATTCATTACAAAACCGTACGACACTGAAATTTGCCCTTTTAAAATATATATGCCTACTTCCTAGGCCTAATTCATGAATGTTACATTTGCCAAAGAGAAAGTAATCATCGCCTATGGCTATTCTAAGCCATGAAATGTGTCAATATAATATGCTTCAATACAGAAAATAGGCTGCACATGTTCAGGAAAGGTGTTATGTCCGAGATAGTCCATCAATTCAACTATTCAACTTTCTAATGCACCGCCGATTTACTGCTGCGCAATGCATGCCGCCTGAAAAACTTGCGTACACGAGTTGAGACTAGACGTGAGATTTCAGCTTAGCCACCGATCACGTTCACATTGATAAATGCCATACTTTGCGTGGAAACAAGCATACGCCTGTTTTTGGTCGTACGCTCGTTTGATAAATGAGGGCCATTGTGTATGGTACGGATCTGCAATACGGGTCCGCAGTACGGGTCTGCTTCTTTTGTGTGGTACGGATCTGCAATACGGGTCCGTTTATTGTGTGTGGCACGGGTCCGCTTATTGTGTGTGGGCTACATCTGGCCCACAGTCAGATACCGTAGGTCCACTACATGCGGATCTAAAGGCTTTTATGCGGATCCGGCCCAAAGGAAATTGTTATCTGGTCTGTTATTTTCTAGATAACCAAATAGTGTGTGTGCGACAGAGTAGTGCTTTAGTGTTGCTTTAAAATTGTTTGCCTAGCAATTTCAAAAAATGTGGGGATTGTGTCATATTACAATTATTGTGACCGCCGCTAGCATAGCCAGCGAAGCGGTCATATAGTTGTTGTTAAAGTTTTTTTTATTTTTTTTTCCGTCATTGATGCTGAATTTTTCGTCAACGATTCCCGGGACACCGTAACACCGGGGCACATGAAACTTGGTGGGCATGTAGCCCCAGTAGACTTCTAAGGAAAAAATTTGTTTCGTCCCCGGGGGTCACTCCCCCCCCGCGCTGCCCCCGCCCGAAGCCCAAAAATTGCAGTTTTTCCTACATAACTACCTGAACAGTGGCACCGAGGATGACAAAATGTTTATGGTATGTTGGTCTCAAGAGCTCGCATAAACTTAGCTTATAACAGGTCATTTGTGATTTGCACCCCCACGGTAAAAATTGAAAATGCAATGTATTATTGCTTTAATTGCCCTTATCTTCAGATGAGATGTTATGAACTGCACCAAATTTCATGTGTATGATTAACCTGACACCCTCTGGGAGTATGCCAAGTTTTGTGGAATTTCATCCATGGGAGGGCTATAAAATAAATGGATTTATGTGTACATTCAGGACTGTATGCCCATCGGCCTGTAGATGGTGGTATTAACAGTCTGGAGTCTAAATCCCCCCCTGGGGATTTGAAAAACTGTTCCAAACACACATCTCAATCTCTGCTAGTTTTTGTCTTAGAAACATATAAGTGACACCATTAGAAACCTTTAATCAACTAGTTTCCAAATATTTATGTTTTAAAAGTGAATGGTTGCTCTGGGTGCAACAAACATACAAACATGCAGGAACACACACACACACATACATAAATACACACACACACACAGACACATACCTACACACACACGCACCAGCACATAGACACATGTACATAAAAAATTACTCAAACACATGCACAAACATGCCCACACGCATGCACACAAACACCCTTACACACACACATACAGATTCACAGTACACACACACACACACACACACACACACACACAGTGCACACACACACAGATGCACAGTGCACACACACACACACACACACACACACACCTTTGAGTACGTTTTCTGAGATGCACTGTGTGAGACCAGCGGAGCTGAGAAGTGAGTGTGTGTGTGTGATGTACTATAGCGTGTGTGTGTGTGTGTGTGTGTGTGTGTGTGTGATGTACTATAGCCTGTGTGTGTGTATGTGTGTGTGGAGGGGGGGGGGGGGGGTTGTTTCTTTGTGCCCATGTGTGTGTTTGCATGTGTGTATGTGCATGTTATGTGTGTATTCTGTGTGTGTTCTCTTTCTTTCTCTCTCTCTCTGTGTCTGTGTGTGTTCTGTATTACTGTGTGTGTTCTCTCTTTCTCTCTCTCTCTGTGGGTGTATCTGTGTGTGTGTGTGTGTGTGTGTGTGTGTGCCTGTGTGTTTGTGATGTACTATAGCCTGTGTGTGTGTGTGTGTGTGTGTGTGATGTACTATAGCCTGTGTGTGTGTATGTGTGTGTGGAGGGGGGGGGGGTTGTTTCTTTGTGCCCATGTGTGTGTTTGCATATGTGTATGTGCATGTTATGTGTGTATTCTGTGTGTGTTCTCTTTCTTTCTCTCTCTCTCTGTGTCTGTGTGTGTTCTGTATTACTGTGTGTGTTCTCTCTTTCTCTCTCTCTCTGTGGGTGTATCTGTGTGTGTGTGTGTGTGTGTGTGTGTGTGTGTGTGTGTGTGTGTGTGTGTGTGTGTGTAAGTGTGTGCCTGTGTGTGTGTGTTCTGATATTGGAGTGACAGTGATGGCAGAGAACACAGTGAACATGTACACATAGAGACACATAAAACACACACACAAGCAGACACATACACAAAAGCAAGCGCACACATGCACACACTCATTTACATACATAAAAGTTGCAGAAGGGGATGGAGTAGGCGATGGAAACAAAAGCGTGATTGATATTTGCGGAGAGAATGTGCAGGACTGAGCGGCGGTCATATTGTGTATCGCTTTGCGGTACATCTAATTAATTGTATGATATTTTCTTTTATGATGTATTTTCCAGCATACTTTGGACTTATGGCCAGACTTGCAGTGAACAGCCCTGACATCAAAGCTGTTGATGAGGGAGTCAAAAATCGTTTTAGATGGACCTGGTTGAAGGAAACTACCGAAGTCCAAGGAGACACCCTCCCACTGAGTTGTTTCAGCAAAATCAGAGAAGCGGTCAAGGCAATTTGCAACACTTCCAATGACATTATAAGTTATGGGACAAGTGGGAAGGTTGCACTAAGGAAACATGTGGCACATCCTAAACATTTAAAGGCCTGGAAGCTGCAACAGCAGAACATGCGCATTGAAATGCTAGGCTACAGTACATCAGATAATGTTATCATTGCAGCTCCACACAACAACACAGATTTCCTTCTTTAAGCAGCCGAGATGCACAGAATCAGGTAAGTGTTCTCTGATTATGTGATTTTCTTAATGGTTGTCACTTTTTCAGTTTACATTTACTGTAGGTCTCAGACCTTGTAATGTACGGGATAATGGACGACACCGACACGCCCTGCGGTTATTCAAAGTTAATGCACGTTCTTGACGGTGATACGGCCCGATGCGAAGCGTTATTATTATTAATAATTATCATCATCATCAATAATAATAATAATAATGAAAACATAGCATATTAAAAATACTAGCCCTATATATGGCATCTGTTTGTGATGTAATGCCATGGTATGGCCATGTGATGGCGATCTGAATATGTTTTATCATAGGCCAAAACACGACAAATTCTGCTAAAGACCCTCCTGGCACGGCACACATTATGTGTGGCCCAATTAGACGACAATTGTTTTTGAATCAGTAGATGTTCCTTTCTCCAGCAATAGTAAAACCATCCACCAAAGCCACTGCGAATACGAGATAATGCTTCTTAAAAATGACCGAAATTTAGAGGGGGGGACATTCTGCTTTCAGTGGTGTAGATAACCCCTCGGTGCACCTTTTGGTCTTTAAAACTATGCTACCTAGGCTCTATGGAAATATAAAGCTTATGTTCATATCTTTATCAGGATAATCAGGGTAGAAGTGGCAATTTCAGTCATTTTCAGCCATGAATTGTTGGATTTTTGAGGGTCTCTGAGAGGGGTCCCAGAACTCCATAACAAAAAACAGCTGGAGGGTTTTAAGTATATGGCTGTTCATAGTTCCACATACTTATCACATATACAAAGTATGAGCCGATTTGGCCGACCCCCTTCTTCCCACCTCTGCCTGGTTTTCTCATGCAATGACTCTTAAATCGGTTATTTCGGCAAAAAATCTGTTCTGAAATGTTTGTTTTGTCAACTTAATCAGTTATTTAAATGTTATTGTTCTTATATTTGCTGTTCTTCAATTCAAACATGTTATAGTACATTTTTACAAATTGGTACAGAGCTTGTGTGTCAGGAAACAAGACAAAACACAGGTGGTAGGTTAGTGTCTACACAAGCGATGTTATTGTTCATTTTCATAAATCTTTACAGCACTTGAACAGATATCTGCTGTTCTTCAATTCAAACATGTTATAGTACATTTTTACAAATCTTTACAGAACTTGTGTGTCAGGAAAGAAGACAAAACACAGGTGGTAGGTTAGTGTCTACATAAGCGATGTTATTGCTCATTTTCACAAATCTTTACAGCACTTGAACAGATATCTGCTGTTCTTCAATTCAAACATGTTATAGTACATTACAAATCTTTACAGCACTTGAACAGATATCTGCTGTTCTTCAATTCAAACATGTTATTGTTTAATTTCAATCAAAGAGGTGACTTTTGCTCACTTCTAAGGACCTGCACAAATATTACCAAATGTAGAGATGCTGTTCATTTTTGGTAAATGTTTTTGGTAATACATGTGAGCCATTTTTCTGCTGTGTGCAATCACCACCAGATGTAGAGATGTTATTGTTCATTTTAAAGTGTGCACAAATATCACCAAATGTAGAGATGTAATTGTTCATTTTTACAGGTGCACAAATATCACCAGGTGTGGAGATGTTATTGTTCATTTTGTGTAGATATGTATTCAACTTGAACTGATGTCTTGCTGTTGACACCCCAAACATTACAGAATGTAGAGATGTTATTGTTCATTTTTACAAATCTATAACTTGAACTGATTTACTTCAACTGATTCAAAAAGTTGGGTAATCTAGAATAACAACAATTGTAAACTCAACACAGAATGTAAATAGAACAATTTGTAAGAAAGTAAAGATTATTTTTCATCTTAAACAAACAGCCATGTAAAAATAAAAGAAAAAGTGATCTCCTTTCTCTCGTGTCACTTCTGCAATCTCCTTGTCTCTGTATATCCTTTGTATGACCATGTCATCTTCTGCAAAGACAACAAAGTCACACCATTCCATGCCAGTGATGAGAAGTTGCCCCTGAACCTGCCAATAGTATGCGTGCTGCCGTTTTAGCGACATAGTGTCACCATTTGATTTTAACTACCTCCAGTCGACATAGCTCTTAGCATTGGGGCATTTGATCTCCACCAAGCCAAATGGAGGGTTTTCTAAGGGATCAAACACAATGCCGTCAGGGGAACAGCCTAACCAGAGGGCATCAGGATGGATTACAAATCCACAGGGCCAATAGTTGAGGTTCTTGACCCTGCAGTACTCCTCAACAGCAACCGGCTCCAGTGCCAGGCCCCTCTTCATAGCAGCGGTCTGAACCACACCCTTTCTCATCCTCTCCGCAAGCTGTTGTGCTGTACTGTCACCTCGTACATGGCAGACCTCTCTGAAGTGGGACGATGTTACACGTAGGCTCCTAACTCGATACCACTCCACAGACAGGCTTTGGTCCCGAGTAGAAGCCTCCACCTGTCTGGCAGTTTCCCAACTTGTTTGCAGAGAGACCTGATGCAGCTGTTGTTGAAAGCTGCAAACAAACTGGCAGGCCGTGGGTTCCATCCTGTAACCAGCCAACGGTAAAGGTGGTGGTGGAGGAGCATCTGGATAATACTGGACATTTCTACTGAGGGTTACCGGGTGCTGCATTGCAATAAGACTTCCCTCCTGGACTTGTCCAAGCTCTGACTGGACCAGAGGGATATCTGAGCTGATTGCCATGGTGGTGATGAGTGGCGCCAACGTGGCAGGGAAGTCAGCGTAAACCTCTGCCACCTTCAGCATGTCTGGATCAGGCAGCTCCCCCTGCACTGCTTTATACAGTGTGCTTCTGTATGAAAATAGCAACATGAACAGCTTGAGACAATTTTTAGCCATATGTTACCCCATTTATAGTATCATTCTTAAGATACAACATTACATTACCTTAGACCACTTCCTACAGTCCTCTGTTTTGTTTTAGCCGCCATCACAACCATATCCCCGGCCTGGCTTAACACCCTGTAGAAATGTAGTAATGATTTCAGGTAAGATCTTTGCATGCATACCAATTCAATACTGACAAAATACCTTGTACTATGTGGTTTATTGCTGGTGGTGATATAATGCTTTTAATTACCATAGTCCGTGGCTTGTGCCAGCGTTGCTCCGTCTCAGTGCAGCTCCGGACGGGTGGTACAGCACTAAGTTGGAGCTGTGAATAATGTGCAGTCTGGTAGAGCAGGGCACCATTGTGATTGCAAAGTACCTTGCCAGCCACAGGAACAGACAGCCTCACACAGCTGTACTGGAGAGGAGCCATCAAGGAGGATCTTAAAAAAAAAAAAAAAAAAAAAAAAAGCCACACACATACACACACACACATTAATTGTACTATTCAAGTCAAAATAACAACATCATGATTTAATTTAAATAAATAAGTAAAGGAAGTTTATGTGTTCATATAATTAGTCCATACTAATGTTAGTAAGATTAACCATAAAGTTTTTGTTAGTGAACAGAATATCTGACAATAACAACTGTCACAACCGGTTTCTGGAGTTTTCATAACGGCTAGATCTCAACTCTACTTTGTTAAGTGTGACATCGGTTAAATAGTTTAATTTTGCCTTCTTTGGGATGTTAATCAGTTTCAAACTAGACACATGAAATCCCCAGAACATGGTGCAGAAATGGCTTGGAAATAAGGAACAGCTGAACTATTTTGATCCTACTCTGAGGTCGTGAGGCTTCTCGTTTTTCCTCAGTGACCTATAGCAGGTTAACCTGACTTTCGCCAGATCCTGTAGTTCGCTGTCTGCTTCACACAAGGATCTGGGACTTCTCGATAGGAGATGTATTTCTGAAGGCGGGTCCTTGTAAAACATCCTCGCATGTGATTCGATAAACCACTTGCCTGTTATCTTGAATGACGTGCTAGGCTTCTTCAAGCTCTTGCCAAACCCGGTCGGAAGAAGAGTAAAAACATCCTTGCCACCAATAAATGTCTTCAAAACTATTCTCTGTTAATCTTTTAAAGAATGAATACTCGATAGATTCGACAAAACGGTTGAAATAGCAGAATCAATGTCAGCACAAGACTCCTCGCTGCGTGCCACCATTGTTATTTGAATCAAACACTCGCTTCGGCGCTCCTGATTGGTTGCTTATTTTTTGATCACTGGCCCAGGGGTTTGGGTTGCCCTCGCGTCCAGACCCTTGTGTGGAGCTCAGCCTCTGGTGGAGCATGGCGGAACTACAAGGGTCTGGCGAGAGTCAGGCTAATAGCAGGTAGCTCGGACACTCACTCTCCCTGTCACTGACTCTTTGTTTGACACCAATATGGAAATAACATCATGTTGTCAATAACAAAACAGAACATCATATTAACGTTACTCAAAACATAGGCAAACACCGTCAAGATCAAAGTGTACACCAACGTTACCTCAGAGATGTGTTTGGTTGTTAACGTTAGCTAAGTTAACGCTAATGTCGCTCAGTGTGAAAGTCATTTAATATTTGACTTACCTTCAAAATTCTCGATGTAACTAGATATATACATCTTGAATCCTTTCTCCCGTTTACTCCGTGGAGTGGATGATGCCGCCTGAATAATTCGGTGGACACACATCGACTGTAGAAAAGCGACATCTTCAGGATCCAACTGGAACATACTCTTTGCCGGAAATGGGTTAGCTTACCGGAACTAAAGCGGAAATTGTGAACGTTCTAATCGTGCAGGTAGGCAATTGAGCATGTTCTATTTTGTTTGTCATATACAGGGTCAATTGTAATACTAAATGCTTTCTTTCTCTTTTACAGACACTTGACATTTACTGCCAAGGTTACCATCAGAGCACCTCTCCCTACCCTGCAGGACATCTATACCCGAAGAGTACAACAAGGGCCCAAAATATTTCAAGAGACACTTCACACCCTGACCATGGACTGTTTGAACCACTTAGGCCAAGCATGTGTCTCTGTTCCCACATGGCTAAAAGAGAAGGAGTTTCTTTTCTCAAGCCATCCGCATCCCGAACACACATAACTCTTTTTAAGCTACATTACATAGACTTGCCATACTGCACTTACACACACTGCACTTTTTACCCCCTGGACCGTTCTGTGTCATTCTGTGTCAAATCAGAAAAGGTTAAAATAATGTCTATATACAGTAGAATGGTTCCCAAAATCAAGGCCTGTGAAATATTTCTGTTCAAATCCTATGTCTTCATATTATTAAGTTTGTACGGCAAGCTCGTTTTATGCAAGGTCCTAGATTTGGGAAAAGTGCAAAAATCAGGGGTTTGAACTTTTTTTTGTACATATTTACATACTATGTGTTATTAATGCCAATATTTTGGCTCTCAATATATAATGGGCTTGAAGATTTTAAAGGTTATAGACAGGTAATTTGCTTGAACTTTTGGGCCTAGTTTTTGGTCAGTTTTCTCAATGGATTCCTGGTCAGAACCCCTATTGGAACAGATTAAGACTTGGGGCATGTTAGATTTTGGCCAAAAATTCAATATGGCCACCGTATGGGCAATTCCATATCAGCTGGAACAGGTCCGACACCATGGTCCTCAGTTTTTCCTGATTTTTGGTCCACATGTTCCTCCATGTCTCATTAGACGAAAACCAACATTTTAGCTTGGTATCTTGTTTAGTTTCTGAGATACGGCTCTTCAAATGTGAATAGACGTGTCCTAAAAAAAGGCTGAAAATGCCTGTATTTAATGAGCACCACTTTTTTTAAACCCCTCTCCTGTCTTAACACATGGATTAAAGTTAAAAAAACTCATCTGACTGAAACATTTTTGTCAAAAAAAAAAAAAAAATGACACACGCAAGTGAGGCAAATCAAAGGGCCTTAGCGTAGACCTACAGAAAATAGGGCCATACAGACTAATTGTACCCTCTGTTTACAAGTAACACATTTTAAAGTAGGCCTAGCTATTCAATACTGCACACTGTTGCTTATTAAGAGTACTCCGAGGGCCGGCCATAGCCCGTTGGCCGCCCCCCCCCCCCTAAAAAAAATAGGGGGTTGGGGGGTGTCACTGTCACCCCCGAGAACATTTATTAAACACTGTTATGTAAATGCATAAATTCTGTGCACTTTCAGTCAGAGATTAGGGCCAGCATTATGCCTAAAATGCATGTATGTCTCCAAAACATTCCTCACCTGTTATCAGACATGCATGAAAACAATTAAAACTCACAGCCATAGGTTAACCGTCAGATAGGCCTCTGTTATTGAAGATTTGGAATAATTGATTTGAAATGTAATATGCTAAAGAATTCTGATGTTTTCTGATGTCAGGATATAATTTGGTGTAACTTTACTTAGTGTGATTAGGTGACATGTTGTTTAATTAAAGGCGCATGTCACTTTAAGACGTTTTAGTTGTTGGGTAAGAACGTGATGCACGGCAGAAATGTTAGGAGTTCCACGGTATTTCTGACCGTGTTGGTCGTGTCAATTGTATGAGAACTGTGCTGTTCGTTACAATAAACATTCAAGAATATTAACTGGAAGACAAGACGTTTTTATAAGAACACGCGTCAGTCAGGACTCCTATTATATTAAAGGGATATTCCGCCATTTTTTGGAAATACGCTCATTTTCCACCTCCCCTCGAGCAAAACAATCGATATTTACCTTGCTCCCGTTCATCCAGCCATTCTGCGAGTCTGGCGATACAACTTTTAGCTTCAGCCTAGCATAGATCATTGAATCGGATTAGACCATTAGCTTCTCGCCTGCTAGCTTCATGTTTAAAAGTGACTAAGATTTCTGGTAATTTTCCCATTTAAAACGTGTCTCCTCTCAAGTTAGAAAGTGCAATAAGACCAACTGAAAATGAAACCTGGCGTTTTTCTAGGCTGATTTGACATGGAACTACACTCTCATCTGGCGTAATAATCAAGGCAACTTGCAAACGTACCATAGGCGCAGTGATATCGTACGCAGCATCTGAAAATAGTCCCCATAGACAACAAGCAGTAGTAGTGCCAGTAGTCTGCAAGTTGCCTTGATTATTACGCCAGATTAGAGTGTAGTTCCATGTCAAATCAGCCTAGAAAAACGTCAGGTTTCATTTTCAGTTACAGTAATGTTTTACAACCCAGTTGGTATCCGCTGTTCATTCCGACATATCCCCACTCGGCGGTAGGCCTAGGCCTATTTAAAGAGTCACTTCACCCCATAACTCCACCCACTTCACATTTCTGAAAACGGCTTTCAAAATGGGCGAGACGTTCTGAAATTTGGAGAGAGAGTGCAGCACATGGAGGTATTATAAGAACTGGAGAGAGGGACTAAGTCCCGCCCCCATTCATTTCAATGGCCGATGCTAGGCTAGCTACTTCAGCCAAAAAAGTTTGAAATTGGCCGCAGCCATCTTTGAGAAAATGGCGTTCCATGGGTGTCCATTTCCGTCACCAGCTATAATGAGCCAATTAGGTTCCACGTTACAACGAGACAACATAGGTACATCGTTGATGAAGATTGGAGAGTGAGAGAAGGTGTTCGTGAACGCGCTCCTATCGTTACAGGCGCAAATGTATTTAATTATTTGAGTTGGGATGGTGGTGGAGAAGTTTGCCCCTTGTCTCGAAATCCTATAATGTGATATTCATATGTCATGATATAATAAACATGGCGAGTCAATATTGAGCAAGAATTCACTTAGCATACACATAAATATGATCCCCACAGTAAATGCTTTGAACTAACTGTAGCCGTTATGTGCGCAATAGGCTGTCTACCCGACGAAAATGACTCTTAATAAGTAGACATGGGATGTAAGAAACGTGTGGATACCAGATATGCTATTTGTGCTGCACCCAGTGTGAATTTGCAGTTTAAACCTACATTTGTAGACAGACGAAATGAAGCCAACGCATATTATAGGCTTACCGGTAGAAGCGCGCATCCATGTTATGTTTCGAGCAGCATGCATTTTGCGGTCACTGTCGGAAACTTTTGCCGTTATCTACTGTAGGCTGTGACCCCCAACGCTGCCTTGTTATGAACTAGGCTACAGGTCTGCAGCTGAGCGTTTTAAAATAGTTTTCATAGCCTAGCCTACACGACAGCGAGTAGGTTAATAATTGGGTTTAGTTAGAGAATTTCTTCGCATTTCCTAGAATGTCTTATCATTCCTAGCCAACGCATACATAGTCTAATGCAAATAATAGTAACCTATTAGAACGACATTTGCTTTTTTCTTTTATTCACAAAGCCTGGTATAATGATAATCCACAGGCATCAAGTATCGGTAACTTAATCCTAATCGTCAGTCATTTTTTAATGTCTTCTAGAATGCGTTATCAACATGGACGCGCGAGGACGCTCGTGCCGAAATCGAAACTCGTGCATGAGCTGAGACAGCTCGTGAATGAGCTGTCTCGTGCATGCGCTGGTGCCGGATATGGTACAACCACGGAACGCCATTTTTTCAAAGATGTCGGCGGCCAAATGACATGCTAACTGGCTGAAGCTAACCCTCCAAATCCTGACCCCCTGGTGCAGCACTGCTGCAACCAATCAACCATGGTGATTTCGTGTCAATCTGGGAATGAGTGCTGCAGACATGGCTTATCACAGGTAGGCTAATCAGGGCAGCAGGTGTTGGGGCGTTTCAGTCCTAATTTGTAACGACCCGGTGACGTAGTGTCGGACTAGAAGTGCAGGACAACGTCAGCATTCCAATAGTATTTTGGACCAACATGCCATGGCATGTTTTCAAACGGTAGTATGCGCGAGAGAGCAATATCTCCAATACAAAATCAGACGAAATGTTACTTTTGTCGAGAAACACGATTTTTGTCAATATTAACCCTGGTAATAGTACAGTTCACCACTTATGAGTATTTTCAATCAATCAACAGCTCAAAAAACCTATTTTAGGGTGCAGTGACCCTTTAACTTTTTTTTTCAAACAACGTGCCATTCCGACATGAGGTCATTAATAGGCTATTAATGTCATAACTATTAGGCTATCATTAGGCTTACTATGCATGGCTGTAGGCAGCTATGAGGCCACTGAGATCTGGACCTCATCGGTTTTGTGAAAGCCAATTGGAAATACATAAGTTTAGAGCGAACGTTTCAACTATGTTTGCCATGGTAGACAAAAACACTCAAATAAAACAATAGCCTAAAAAATAACTGCATGCGTAATGGACACGGCTCTATATCCTAAATAATTTTCGAGGTTCGCCATTTGGTAATATGACCTATCCTTACTGACAATAATTTAGATTGAGCACAACTAAAGTTGCACGAAGGCAAAATACAGTCCTAAAAGCCTATTCTATAGCCTGGCCAATATTGTAGATGTGCAAAAGCAGCATTTGCGTGCGTGCGTGCTTGCCGGTGATGTGTAGCCTACAAAAATGAGCATAACATCTGATTATTAAAGTATGGTTATAGGATATAGGCTAGAGAAGAGTTGGTTTAAAATTCAAGTGTAGTAAAAAAGTTTGTGCACATCCCCGGTCAAGGTGCAGAACAAGAGTAGGCTAAATCATAAAAAAATGGAAAAAGGTTCGCACACTTGAAATCCTTCTTTTTTGATTTGATTTTATTTTCGTGTGGTCTTCTTCAGATTAAAATTCAAGTACGTGCGCTATTTAACCCCTCAAGACCGACTGCAGTCTGCTGACACAGCCAGACGACTCTCCCAACCCATTCATTCGTTTTGGCCGATATAACCCATTCATTCGTTTTGTGCATATAGATTCCTGCATGCTGCATTACCGTGACCCTTAGCCTACCTTGTGGATGATTTTTTCTCATTGGAATACAGCAGAACAGAATGCCTTTTATCTAACAAACGCAAAAGCTGAGATTGTTGGAAGGACTAGGCTACTCAACAAACTTGTTTTTCGTTTCTGGGAGATCTCGTTATCGTTTTGGATTGTCGGATTTTTATACTTATTGTTTGGACTTATGGACAATGAACTTTGAGGGGTGGTTGTTAGTGCTTTACAAAGCTTTGTGTTACGTAATAAGTGTCGGTCCTCCTATCCTTCAGCTCACTGCGCGATGCAGTTGCGCATACCCAGCTAACAATTTCTGGTTAGGAGAACGTTTTTAGAACGTTTTTTTCCTGGTTAGGAAAACGTTGCCTGAAAGTTGCGAAAGTTGTCACAAGGTTCCCCAGGAAAGTTTTCTTGACGAAAATACTACGTTTTTTTCTGGTTGTTTATTTTGGTTAGCAGAACGTTCTCCTACCCTTTAGGGAACTTTACTATATTTGGTTGCATTAACGTTCCCCTAACCTCCCAGCAACAAAGTGTAAAGGGGGAAAAAATATGTAGAATTATCGTGACTTCCTTGCATTGCTCGCTGCACACTCGCCGTCTGCGAGGACAGCCTATCTGTAACCTGGGAGAGCGAACGTCTCTGATGGCTAAGGCAATGACTATATATAGTAGGCTAAATGAATCTTCACTTACCATTAGCTGCTTGCTGAACTGCGACGAATACGGCCCGATAATATGTCTAAGTGTCAGCTAAGTATTTAAATGCGGTTAGGTCTAATACTTTCTTGTCTACGGTGTCTTTTCCTATAATAAACGATTAGTCAGATCAAAACATAAGCAGAGCAGGCGCTAGCCTAACACACTGTTTCAACATTCAAAACTGGCTGTTTTTATTGCATCGTATGCCATTAAAAGTCCTCGGTTCAGAATTATGATGGATTTTGGTTTATTTTGTTTTAAATTGGGACTGGGAATTGTGGGATAGGCTGAGTGAACAGCACAGTAACATAGGCTATAACTTGGACTACGTGTTAATATAAAACAATTCTCCCCCGGGAACATTGTGCTGTTTAAGATGCAGTCTCAACGTTTGAGAAATAATTCATTGGAGTCCTCATCATCATATTTTCATAACAAATAAAGCTTTAAAAACATGAATGCATTTCAGGTGCCACTCTAATCGATTATGGATTAATCCAAAACTATTCGTCAGATTAGTTAGCATGAAATCGTTGTGTGCCTGCCTGGGACTATGGCTAGCTAGCTCTTCCACCCGGTTTACCCTGTACAGTGTTTTTTAAAAGCCTGTTGGACTTAATGGAACAAGTGCATGGAGAACGATGTGAAGAATGTGATCGATACCATACAGCCAGCCTACGTGAGTAACTTTATCTCTGTGTTATCCAAATGTCTTAAAGTTAGCGAGGTTGAGTCTGCTAAAACACCAACACCCCAGAACTCACGGACCCGAGATGAAAGTTTCTCAACCTAGCTTCTCGCGCTGGCCCCTTTAGCTGACGGGCTGGCTTTGGTCGGCCGAATATCAATCCAACAGAGGGGGGAAGAATAGAATAGGGCTATATGTCGATTTTGCAACAAATTATTCCGACTTTGCAGTGTGGCTGCTGGCCGTGTTCAATTGGAAACTCATAGAAACTCTGGGGCGATTTTCATCAATCAACCCCACGCACATAACCAGAGAATACCGATATGGTTATACAAATAAGATACCTAAAAACAACTAAGTAGCAACGTTCTGTGAAAAGAGAAATGCAACCAGAATATAACGTTTTTTTCTTTAGTTGTAATAACGTTCGGGAAACTTTGATAACCTGGAGCTAACGTTCTCTCCAGGGTATTAGAAGGTTACTGATAAACTAACCACAGGAGAACCAGCGGCTAACGTTATTTGCTTGCTGGGATTCAACCAGAATATAACGTTTTTTTCTTTAGTTGTAAAAACGTTAGGGGAACGTTATTTGTTTTGACAACCTGGAGATAACGTTCTCTAAACGTTATTAGTAGGTTGCTGAAAAACGAACCATAGGGGAACCAAAAGCTAACGTTAGTGAAAGTTAACAGAACGTTAATTGTTTGCTGGGTAGTGGCCACGAAGTCATTAACTGTTTACGACACAATACATGATATTTGTGTTTTTCGTTTCTTAGATTTAATGCATGTTTGACATGTAAACAGGCCTTCATTCCGTTAACTTAAGGCCTTCTTTTGCATGGGGTTGCTCGCATCCGCCCGTAACCTAGACTATTATGTGCGTAGTGGCTGCATACTCTTGATTATAATAAGAGGCAAATTGTTACAGGACAACTTAAACTGACTTCCCCAATGCTTCCCCGCAGCACATTACATTTTAATATAGGCTAATATAGGATGAACAAAGTCTATGGTATATTAAATCCAGTAGCCTAATAATTCTATGTGCCACGTCCGATTTCGCAAGTGATGTAGTAGGCTACGTTTAAACATCGACAAACGTCTGTGAGACTACCCATTTCATGAAGAGCAATTGTCTTGTGCGATCATTCCCCCTCCCCCACACTTGTCTAACCAGTTCACTAGACATTATAGCCTACCTATATGCGGCATTGAGGACGATTGCCTCCCTCCCCCCTCTCTCTCGACAGACACTTCCTGACACTAGGGCTCGGGATCATGACATCAAAACTTCGCGGGCACAGCCACATTGGCAGCTTCACTCCTTAGTTCACTATGGATTACTATGGATTTACTCACGCCTTTTAGTGTGTTCCTGTTACTTAGTTTTTGCCTTCTTGGTAGTATGTTGCTGTGTAGTGGGGTGTAACAGTGCAACCCACGATCGCAAGAGGAAAAGAATAAATCGCTACTATATTTCTGCTTCTTGTCTTGTGCATCTGAATGAATGGATATTACGTTCAGTGTGCTACCAAATGGCGGCGATATTCCTAGAATGCAAGGCGTGTGCCCGAGCCCTATTATGTAAATGTAATAATGTGTGTGTGTGTGTGTGTGTGTGTGTGTGTGTGTGTGTGTGTGTGTGTGTGTGTGTGTGTGTGTGCGCTGAACCACGAATTCACATATTAACTTTTCTTTTCAGCAGACATCGCAATCATAAAAAAAATCGCAAAACTTTTTAATAAAATAACGCCTCTTGTCTTAATGGGTTCCGGAAGTTCGTAGAGTAGGCTAAGTTTTGAACCCCGGTCGCTGACGTATGATTAAGATGCCTCAACCAGTTACGCCACAGTTCGAGAGTCAATCTCTTCGCACTTAGCCAAGAAATATAAAGGATTCAGTCAGTCGAGTTAATTTATTCGCGGCATGCACTTGAAACGCCGATCAAAAGTTCTGACATGTTAAACTGACGTTAGTCATTAATTCACCACATGATAAAATGCTGTTATATTGACGCACAGTAGCCCACGGTAGTCTATGTCTATCTCTGAATCAACATGAACATGCATAACGAGATCCATATATTCTAAGTTGCTAGAAACTTCTTTTGCGGAGCTAGGCCTACTAGTCGATGGTTACAATGAATCACCCTCACTGCCCTATCGCATATCTGACCATCCATTGTTACAATGTTACAAAATGCGCGATCTTCTCCATGCATGTAGCCTACGGTTATAAGTAAAGTGACATGATAGGCATGTAGGCCTATTAAAGATATTTCTGTTAAATACATTTTATTTTCAGTTGTCAAAATAGGTGGGGACAAAATCTGTGATAAAGTGCTGGGTAAGCTACCCAGCGTCGCCGGTTAAAATGAACATGCCTCCGTTTTAAAAAAGCCTATAGGCCTACACATTTCTAAGTATTCCTAGCATAAATGTAGCCTAAATGTCCATCTTGTCCATCTCTTTCGTCTTCGCCTTGACAATAATAGCCTATTCACGGAAATGCGGTCTTGTAACCGTAATGAATTAATGAATTAATCTAAGGTTGCCTATATCGAGTCTTTCAGGTTGAATTGAAGGCTTATAAAAATCATTTTCATTAATTTCAACAATGGTTTATTGAAACGTCGTTTGATTATAATTTCGCCAGTCATCACCTTCATTTTAATGATTAAATGAGACGGATTAAATGAGACGGATATGCGGAGCATTTCTCTCCCTCTCCATTGACCAAAACGTTGCTCTGGCATCTCTGCTGGACTGACTGAGTCGAGTGAGAGAGCCAGCTGTGAGGTACGCTGTAAAACATTCGAAAACTCTGAAACTGCAATCTGACATGCCGAGCGTGATGTCTCTTTTCTCCGCTTGTCACCAGCGCGGTGTCTTCGGGTTTTTCCGTGTTTTCCGGTATGAGCCGAACCTTCATTTTATTAAGGCGGTCTTATGTTGCCCCCTTGCGGTTGCAGTTTTAATTAAAGTCCCGATGCTTCGGGAGTCCCGATGTGCGGGAAAGAAAGGAGCATTCTCAACCCGTACCATCTGTACTGTTTATTTTCATTTTACTTTTATGAAGAATAATTAGCCCAAATCATAGACTAATTAAACCGAAAAAAACGACAGCTTTCCTGAACTTCTGCAAAGCTTGTTTAACCTACAAAAGCCTTAGACTGTTAAGCATGCGGCTCCAAAGTAGTCTAGGCTTAGCCTGATTACCATCGACTTTCAAAGGCTCTGCGAGACTTTAGTCTGACCAACAGCCTGTGCTAACACGGTTTCTTGCCAGCGCTGGTTGACCCGCCTCCTTTAAGTGCCTCGGTTTGCTACTGGTAGATGTCAGAAAGCGGATTGCAGAGTTTAAACCAATAACAACACTCTTTCCGCTGCCTTGAACACGCCTCTACCCAGAGCCGTTGGAGCTGCTCAAAGTTGATTGGTTCTCGACCAAAGGGGGCAGTTCCGCAGATTTCGGGAACTCAGAAATCCTTCTCAATGAGCAGTTGACCAGACCAGCAGCAAAAGCCTGAAGGCGTTGCGTCACTGGGAGGGCGTGCCAGGCTAGTCTAGGCTATAAATCAAGACTGTTCTTTCATCTGTTTCAATTGGCCTTTCTCTCGTTTATTATGACCGCCGCTAGCGTAGCTAGCGAAGCGGTCATATAGTTGTTGTCAAAGTTTTTTTTTTTATTCTTTTTTCCCGTCATTTTTCGTCAACGATTCCCGGGACACCGTAACACCGGAGTGCATGAAACTTGGTGGGCATGTAGCCCCAGTAGAGTTCTATGGAAAATTTTCGTTTCGTCCCCGGGGGTCACTCCACCCCCGCGCTGCCCCCGCCCGAAGCCCAAAAATGACAGTTTTTCCTATATAACTACCTGAACCGTGGCACCGAGGATGACAAAATGTTTATGGTATGTTGTTCTCTAGAGCTTGCATCAACTTAGCTTATAACCAGTCATTTGTGATTTGCCCCCCCATCGTAAAAATTGAAAATGCAATGTAATATTGCTTTAATTGCCCCTATCTTCAGATGAGATGTTATGAACTGCACCAAATTTCATGTGTATGATTAACCTGACACCCTCTGAGAGTATGCCAAGTTTTGTGGAATTTCATCCATGGGGGGCTATAAAATAAATGGATTTATGTGTACATTCAGGACTGTATACCCATCGGCCAGTAGATGGTGGTATTATCTGGAGTCTAAATCCCCCCCTGGGGATTTCAAAAACTGTTCCAAACATCTCAATCTCTGCTAGTTTTTGTCCTAGAAACATATAAGTGACACCATTAGAAACCTTTAATCAACTAGTTTCCAAATATGTTTTAAAAGAGAATGGTTGCTCTGGGTGCAACAAACATGCAGGAACACACACACACACACACACACACACACACACATAAATACACACACACACACGCACCACTACATACACACATGTACATAAAACATTATACAAACACATGCACAAACACGCCCACACGCATGCACACATACACCCTTACACACACACACACACACACCTACACACACACACACACACACACACACACACACACACACACACACACATAAATACACACACACACACACGCATACCTACACACACACGCACCACTACATACACACATGTACATAAAACATTATACAAACACATGCACAAACACGCCCACACGCATGCACACATACACCCTTACACACACACACACACACACACACCTACACACACATGCACACACACATCTTTGAGTACATTTTGTGAGACCACCGGAGGTGAGAAGTGAATGTGTGTGTGATGTACTGTACTATAGCCTGTGTGTGTGGGTGCGTTTCTGTGTGCCCATCTGTGTGTTTGCATGTGTGTATACACTAATCCAGCGAAACACGGAAGTAACACAAAACCGCCATTACTGCGTGACTGGCTGCTAAGAAATTAGCCCGTTGGTTCCATAGGCGGCTGTTGCAGAGGTTAGCTGTCATTAATACACGTCTTAATACCTTATGTTGTTAATAAATTACCTTCATTGGTAAGTTTTGGCACAGTCTGACATCATTGATTCAATGTTCCCTTTCACCTGACATTTTCTTTCATGAGCGGGATCTCTTGTTAGACATTCTCTGACAGGATGCTTTCATTAAAAAGCACAGGCAAGTGTCACTCGTCACACTCGCAGGCACGCAGTAATGGCGATATTCAAGATGGCAGCGCCCATAAAGTTCGCGCTGGATTAGTGTATATGTGTGTATGTGCATGTTCTGTGTGTGTTCTCTTTCTTTCTCTCTCTCTCTCTCTCTCTCTCTCTGTGTTTGTGTTATCTGTGTGTATTCTGTGTGTGTTCTCTCTTTCTCTCTCTCTCTCTCTGGGTGTGTGTTTGTGTGTGTGTGTGAGTGTGTGCCTGTGTATGTGTGTTTGTGTGTGTGTGTGTGTGCACACGTGCGCATGTGCGTGTGTGTGTGTGTTATCTGATATTGGAGTGACAGTGACGGCAGAGAACACAGTGAACATATACTCAGAGACACATTAAACACACACAGAAGCAGACACACACTCACACTAGACAGAGAAGCACTCATACACAAAAGCAAGCGCACACATGCACACACTCATTTACATACATAAAAGTTGCAGTAGGGATGGAGTAGGCGATGGAAACACAAGCGTGATTGATATTTGCGGAGAGAATGTGCAGGACTGAGCGGCGGTCATATTGTGTATCGCTTTGCGGTACATCTAGTTATTGTATCATTATGATGATTATGGTTATTATTAGTAGTAGCAGCCTAATAGTGGTAGTAGCCTAATGTTCATCAACGCAGTTGCACGAACGCATTTATTTATTTATTTTGCGCACAACTAAGATTTTAACATAGGCTAAAACACAGGCCTATCACAAAACAGGGTTCAACAAGAGGTGTAACCATCAATGCAGCTTGCAAGGGAGATCGCTCCGCATCCCCCCCCCCCCCCCCTAAATATTTTCTCTCCGGATCTGCATCAATCTCATGATTGACCTCTAGCGCCTCCGGTTGACGGAAATCCGTCATATGACGGAAAACTTTAATCCATGCTTAACACTAGAAGCGCCGCGCCCCTCTGACCCACTTATTGACCCATCCCACTCACGTGACCTTAGTAAGAGCGGCTGCCATTTTGGACATGTAGTGGACTGAAGTTTGAATGCAATGGACGAGAAAACGTTAATGAAAAACGAGTAAAATAAAAATGCAGAAAACACCTTCACTGTCCAGCGATGTAGGGCATTTACAGGGTGAGCAGAGGGATCGTCCCTGGAGCCGGTGGTCGCCATCTTATTGCAGCTAAGGTTTGTTTACGTTCACATATAACGAACTGCATGTCGCACACTGAAACAAGTTAGTATCAACCAGTGGCATTTTCTCCCGGGAGCTAAGGCCCTATCTTGTCCGACAATCACTATTGTAAATACAGGACTGTTTTGTGCATTCTTTCTTTGTGTGGAGATGTGTGAGGGAGGGAGAGAGAGAGACAGTGCGTGTGTGTTGCAGTCACCAATGACCCTCGTCCAGTCTGTTATGTCTTTTACATGGTCTGTAGGTTAGAGTAGGGATAATCAACGACGCGCCGTGCGTTTATAGGAAAATAATGCACGTTCGAAGTGGTAATAAGGACCCGATGCCGCAGGCGGAGGTGACTTTTCACTTCGATAAGTGAACAACAAACAACAAACAAATAAATACGTATTCGTCACTTGGCTTCCTCGGAAATGTCCCTTACGCCTCGTCACTGGTATTAACATAGCATTAACAAGTTGACCATGTTCGATTCCACTTATGCATGTGAGAAATCCTAGTCTACTATTTAGTTTAGAGGATAGCTTAATTTAGTCAAATTGTGTTCGCTCTCGAAAGCTTTGCCCGCGGACATGCGATTGATCTTGCAAACGCAAACACGCATGCCAGACATCTCTATCACATATTTAAAAATATAAAGACAAACTTGCGCTCACGAAGCAGACGATTAAAGCCTCAATGCTTGCATAAAACGTCACCTCACTGAATATGAGCCAAGGCCATCAGCAAGTCCATGCAGCACTAGAATGGGCCTGATGTTGAGTTTCGTAAATTACATGTCAAAGATATGTGTTGATAACTTTATTGTTACTTTGAGGCTACCAAAGGACGCTGTTGTTCTATTCCTTTCGATTATCCTTTTAATTGTTTCCGCGTGTTAGCCGTGGTAGACTACTGGTAGTTCATGTCCAAAATGGCACTTACTTTTGCTCTGACGTCACGTGGGATGGGTCAATACCTAGAAGCGCCGCGCCCCGGTCATTTGACCGCTTTGACGACCTACTAGAAGCGCCGTGCTGTTGTGAACTACTTAAAGCGCGGCGAGGCGGTCAAAAGACCGCTGAGTCCTTAGACTGGGAGGCTGTTACACATAATGACAGCTAGATGGCGCTTCGTGCATGAATCAAATCGTTTGAATACATTTTTCAGACTGTGTTGTCTGTGGTTGTTTCATTATGACATGGCTACAGCACGTTTGAGTTATCTGTTCATTTATTTGTGTTGATTTGTGTTGTTTGAGGAAAAAACTCTGGAGGAGTTCTTGAACAAACCTTGAGCAAACTTGACTTTCAACTTTTTCATAGTATTTCATTTTTTATATTTCGTTTTTACATTTTGTATGCTAACCTACTTAGAAATCTTGGCTATTTTAAAACGGAGGCATACGCGTTCTGTGATTAGGAGCCTGACCCGACGGGAGGGGAAGGATGAAAAATGTCGACCCAACACCGGTGTTGTTGGATCTCGAGATCCGTAACCCGCAGTTCGGGTTTGGGCAGATAATCTAAGCTCTAAAATGAATGGGTGGCTAGTTCTAATTCACTCCCCAAATACACTTCTATTCATTTAATAGGTAGCTATGTTCGCGCCGCCGAAAATGACCGGACCGAACAAAGAGCCTAACCAGTCTGGTTTCAATTACACAGTAGCCAGGATTTCATGCCGCATTTTACAGGCTACCGCGGCTACTTTCTAAGACAATGTTCATTCATTTAGGGAGAAGCATCTAGCTACCTCGGGAGGGAGGGAGATAGAGAGAGGGTGCGTTTCCCGAAAGCATCGTAAGCCTACGATGATCGTAAAGTCCCTCTTACGACCGTCTTAAGATTTGCCGACTGTTTCCCGAAACCATCATAACTTAAGAGCATCGTGAAAACACTCGTAGATCTACGAGTGTTCCAGAGTTCTCGTTGCTGACTAAGAGCGTCGTAACGCTATGCCTCAGTGGAGTCACCAGCAGGATATGCAGGGGGATTACAACTAAGATTATAATGATCCAATTTACGTTACCATTCTTTATTGTATTTACTTGTGATGATTCAGATTTTAGCATGCAAAATAGCATTCATTCAATGGACATAATGATGTTATCAAAACCGGACAAAATAGCCAACAAACAAGTTAGGAAACGAGACGTCACGTCGCCAGAAAAGTTTGCCATTATCTTTTTGTGTAGCCTACTCTTTTATTTTTTATGTTTTATTAGGCTTATGAGGTAAAAACAGAGAAAGAAATATGTGGCTATAGTCTGTGCTGCGTCAAAATCTAAGCCTAGGCTATGTTATTTAAGCCTACACATTTCCTCATTTTCTTATCAACCTCTTTATTCAAACGTGACACCTCAAAACATTATTGCACAGGCACACCGTGCTCTCACAAGTAGGTTAGCAAAGAACTGGCATGAATGATGTAGGAGTAAGCTAGCCGAAGCCTAATATGTTACATATCCTATCTAACAAACATAAAAACGGGGCAACAATCTAATGTTAAATAATAAAAAGTATGTATGCCTGTGTGTGGTAGGATACTGTATGGCCTAGGCTACTTGGAATGCTTACATGCAGATGTCAAAGGTTTTCTATTCTCGTATTGATGTGAATTAATGTATAGATCCGAAGTTCAGACGGTAGGCTTAGCTGTCACGTGCGGTCACCTGACATCACCATCAATCAAATTAGGGGATATTTCAGAACTTTTCTCGTGGACAGCTCCCTTAAGAGCATCGTAAGATCAGTGCACGCGCGTTCACGCTACGAGCATGTTCGGGAAACAGTCGGCAAATCCTAACGATCGATCTTAAGATGAATCGTAGAAAACCCTCGTAAGAGTGTCTATCCATCGTTATCGGGAAACGCACCCCAGAAATGCTGAGCAGGCATAGGCGCGAGAAGTAGCCTAGGCTAATTAAAAATGATGAGTGAAAAATATATTCTCCGTTTTGCGAATGTGTAGGCTATGTTTCGATGTCTGCTGAAAAACAGCTGTAGGCCTATTGTTTCTACAATTTAAGCTAACTTCTATGTGAATTCGTGATTATGGATTGAGACACACATTGACGTTACGAAGGGACAAAGCCGTAGCCCACTGGTTAGAGCTTCAACCCTTACATCAAAGAGTTGCTGGTTCGATCCCCGACCTGGGTAGGCTATGGCAGAAGGACTTTTGAGCAAGGCATCAATAAAGTATATTCTATTCTTTTCTATTCACACTCACACAACCAGGCCTACACGCACGCTGGCGAATTCGAACATTCTAAAACGCGCGATGAAACATGATTGCGCATTCTTCCACGAGTTGCATGTAAACAACAAACAGCCAGCCTACAGCCATGCAGTGGGGGTGGGGAGGCATTTGTCAATGCCACAGTGATGTCTGTAGCCTAGGGCTGGGCGATATGGCAAAAAAATTGATCACGATTATTTTTCCCATATTGAACGATCTCGATTTTTAATCACGATTTTTTTTTTATCTGACGCACTTTGCATCCGTCGGGCTCATAGGGTCAGGGCTCCAGACTAAATTTTTGCGTTGGTTGCACGGGTGCGCCTAGGTTTTTATTTTAGGTGCACCAGTACAAAATTTAGGTGCACCCACATTTTTCATTGCATCGCCTTTAACGCCAAAAGGACACCTTTTATCGCACTCCTTTCATATGTAAATAATGTGAATGTTTTTTTTAACAATAAGGCGTAGAAAAAGCTTGTCTTTATTTGAAACACAATATATAAGGAATATGCATATTCTTTATAAATAATTATATATATATATATATATATATATATATATACATACACGGATATATTATATACACACATACACTGTATAATGCTTTCTACATAGGCCTACTGAAATTTTGGATATTCATGACATTCATGACTATTCATATTACAACTCCGCCTCTTTAATTCAGCTGTCGGCTTGAAGCCTCAAAATATTGTAAACAAAGTAGCATAGCATTAGTTGGCTAGCCTATTATACTGGTTGGACTGTTCAGTTTCCCCACGTGTGTTTAAGTTTCAAGGTAGGCCAATACTTTTTCTCCTTGGGACAGGCCCTTTTGAGTCTTGGAGGTGGAAAACATTGAGATGATCAGTCAACTTGAATGCAAGAGTTTTAATAAAATTTGTGCAGTATGCTATGATGCTAACCGGATTTTAATTATGATTTCGCTAGTCGTCTTCTATAGGCCTATGTCATTGATTTCACGATTGTGAATCGAGGGGGGGTGTTCATTAAGCGCGCAGCGCACGAGAGATAGAGAGAGAGAGAGGGAGAGAGAGCGAGAGCGAGAGAAAGCGGTCCTAGGAGAGAGGGTTATATACAGTTTGGTAAAGTTGCACGCATTATCTAGCAGCCACGTTTACATGGCAACTTGTGAAAGAAATATATGCTTTTACCAGGCGCACCAGTGCGACCTAGAATTTTTTTCAGGCGCACTGTTGAAAATGTTGGGTGTATGCAGACGGTGCGGTGCCAGGAAAGCGGGTTGTGATGGTTGTCGTGCACTTTGCTGCAGCATGTTATGCACGTGATCGAGAAAGTATACCCACAGCTGATCACCGTGATCGAACTTAATTTGATCGCGATCACAAATCGAGATCGTATAATCGCCCAGCCCTACTGTAGCCTAAACCATGTCCACACGTAGCAAAACGACCCCCACCCCCCTCAGTGAACTGGTTAGACGTGTATGGGGGAGGGGGAATGATCGGTTTCAAATAGGCTATGTTTGCAATGGACAGTGTGTTATGTAGCCTATAGACCCCGAAGCCATTTGCTTTGAGAATAACGGCTGGTTGAAGTTTTCATGGCTGATGATGGCTTTAGTTGCCACTTCATGTCTACAGAACATGCAACTGAGTCCTGTGTAGCCTATCGTAGCAACGAGCACAATACTGATTGTGTATCCAGTGGGAATCGTTTATAGGCTCGCGTTTATTTTTCGCGTGTGTCTCTGATATAATTATTTTTAGATGCAAAAAGTCTAACTGTCTTAGCCAAAGTTTGTCAGATGGCGGCTCAATTTGGCTTAGAAATGATTTTTCGTTAATGGTAGGCCTAAACAAATTTCAGAGAGCTTGTTATTAAAAAACATTAACAAAAAATAATTGTTCGTCGACGTTCAAAAACGGTCAGTGAATTCAGTCAATGAACTATAATTTTACGTCCCTGCCAGGATGTGAACACGGGTCTCCAGCGTCGCAGTCAGGGAAGTTCAGGCTGCGCCACTTGCCGTTTTCATTTCCTGGCAACGTAACTCAATTAGTCCAGCAAACAAGTAATGTCTCAGTCATGCTCTCAGCAAAATCTGGAGTGTAAAGGAGGGCCGTGCTGGTGTTGCTCTTTACATCCACCAACGACAATGAGAGTGGTTGTGTGGCGATGACGTCCCAGACAGCAATTTAGCTCTTGCCGACGTCGGGGCGGTGTGCCTGCGCCGACATAAAATGCCTCGGCGCGATGTCCTATGCAGATCGGTTGCTAATCGGCAAGATGTCGGGAAGATGTCGGCATTAGAATGATTGCCGACCGTGAGCCCACCTAAACCCGATATTATCATGACCTATGCGGCGCGGTCCCACTAGAGTGGCGGACAGCATTCGGACGCCGCTCTCCCATTGACTTAACACTGGAACAGCTGATCTTCGGCTACGTCTCTCGAAAATCAGCCCTTCCAAAGTTAAGTCAAAAGGAGCGAGACGTTTGAATGCTTTCCGCCACTCTACTAGGATTCCACCGTTATATTAGGTCTTATTGATTTGCTTAGGCTAGCTGCTTTCAGATCATGTTCACACGTTGACTATTGTGTAGCCCATCAACAACAGTTATGTGATATTCCACTAATAACGTGACACGGCTTCCTTAACAATTTGACGGGAGCTAGTTGAGAAGTAAGCAAAGCCCGTTTAGGCTACTGGCAACCTGGGAATGCCAGTCTAACAGAAAACAAGAATGGATCAGTGATATCAAGTTTGATGGTTGAATGAGAGAAATAACAAAATAGGAGGGCATCTGGAGATGACCTTGGACATTTATTTTACTTAGTCTTTGCAAAATATCAAAACATTTATTTCAATACTCAACTCATTTATTTAATTCACATTTATTTCAACACTCATCTAATCACATTGACAAATACAACAAAAATAACAAATCCCTTCAAATAGTCTGTCAGTTTAAAATAAAACAGCCAGTCAGTCAGTCAGTCAATCAATAGGTGGATTCGACTTAATGTAGACGACTGCAGACGTGACTATGGACAATTCCATGCTCCCAACTTTGTGGGAAGTTTGGGATGGCCAGTATAGTGTACATGCAGCTGTTATGTTTGTATTAAACAGAAGCTAGATTGGTCATTAATTTACATTACATTTAAATCTAGTGTAAAGAAGATTATTGGAAAATAACCAGAATCAGCTATAAAATATGAAATAGGCCTATTGTCAAAATGAAGGTGTATTGTGCATTGTTTTTTGGAGTTGTTTTACATAGTCCATTTTCAGCTGGAGTCCAACCTGCTCAGCCTTTCAACAGCTGGGGAAAGTACAGGAAGAAAATACACAAAATTAGACAACACATAATTAACAAGCAATGCGCATAATACAGTAGTTTACTGACAACAGCAGAGAGAACCTGCCAAAAATACCTGTGCATCCAGCAGGAACTGATCTAGCACTTTCTGATCTTTGACCATAGAGGTTAACAAAAATACATAGTATGAAATGTCTTGTTTTTGAATAGAACTGTGTGTGTGTGTGTGTGTGTGTGTGTGTGTGAGACCAAAAGTGACTACCAAGTGCAATCTCCGTCTCAGCCTCTAGCCTACCATAACACAGTATAGACACATAAAAACATCATATACTAAAATATGTCTTACTTAGAGGGGTCCTGTGTGGATGGCCTGGATGGGATTGAAGGGTTTCACAACCATGCTGCATGTGTGTTCACAGACACTTGAAACACAAAGATTAAAACGGTTAAAACAAAGATTGATTCTTTCAGGTAATTAGTATTAGATCATATCAGATTCAGTCAGAATGACTGTATGAATGAGGGCAGCCTTTTTGCACTTTTTGCTCAGCCTAGCCTACATCAAAGAACCGGCAGAGAGAGAGAGAGACAGACACACACACTTTTCTTCCTACCCAAATTAAAAACAAAACAGGCTGCTAGCTACTCTAGTGACTACCAAGTCCCATCTGTGTCAGCCTCTAGCCTACCATAACACAGACTAAAGGCCCATTCACACCAAGAACGATAACTATAAATAAATATTGCTCTCGTTAATATGAATGACAACGTTCACACATAAACTATAACGATAACGACATCAAGAACGATATCGTTGTTGATCGCTTTCAGAGCGATTTTGAGAACGATAGAAAACTAACAGCCAATCAGAACCCATAATATTCTAGCCATCACATTCATTAACATGAGTGACTTTTCTTATCGTTGGCCTGTGTGGACGCTTTTATCGTTATCGTTATCGTTCTTGGTGTGAACGAAGTATAGACACTTAAAACACATCATACACTAAAATATGTCTTACTTAGAGGAGTCCTGTTTGGAAGGCCTGGACGGGATTGAGGGGTTTCACGACTCTGCTGCATGTTTGTGTTCACAGACACTTGAAACACAAAGATTAAAACGGTTAAAACAAAGATAAATGATTTTCAGGTAATCAGTATCAGATTCAGTCAGAATGACCGTATGAATGAGGGCAGCCTTTTTGCACTCTGCACAGCCTAGCCTACATCAAAGAACAGAGAGAGAGAGAGAGACTTTTCTTCCAACCCATATTAAAACCGAAACAGGCAGAATACATATTATAGTATTAATTAATTGTAGAAATATTGTCTTTAATCTAAAGAGACCTGCTAACTAGCCACCATGCTCTCAGGTCAAACTAACTTGACTGTATAGTTTTAGACTAAGACAACTAGTCAGATTGCAGAATAGACTAGATGACTAGACTGGACTGGTCATGTAACCGCACTGAGTGTCTGTGTGACAATTTTGTTAATTACCTTGTATTCAGTTGAGCGCATCCCTTCATCACTGGTTGACTCTTGCTGCCAATCATCTTGTGGCACTAGGAAATACAGACAAAGAGCCTTTACACAAAGCACATCATCATCCAGAGCTAACCCAATGCATCACATATAAAGAAACTTACACGTTTACTTATTAGTCAAGCACTCAGACATGCAGAGGTGAAAAAGTCCAGCTTCAGAAAATAAAAGTCCTACCACATATCATATCTATGCCAACCATTCACTTAAACCAGCTGATTCTAATTACCACAAGTCTTCAGCTACAGCAGCTAATTAATGAGATCACCTGTGATAAGTGCACAGGTGGAACCAATACATGGCTGGATTTTTACTTTCTGAAGCTGGAGTTTTCCATCTCTGCAGGCGGCGTCCGCTCTACTTCCGGTTATTTCGCTGTGTACGGCCAGCAAAGTGGCAAGATAATAATATGCTTGCGCTAACGCTAACGCTAGCGCTAGCTACCTACCTGACGTTTGCTTAAAAACACATCCCGTTAAAGCATTTTATAGCCACAACAGACGTCATAGGATACAATATCTGATTTAAAACACTTCTACAATGAGTTTACTTATGTGTTATCCTAAGTTAGCCATATATATATACATGTAAGTTAGCAGTTAGCAGCTAACCAGATAGTTTGAGAAACGTCTTGTGTAACCGTTAGCTGCTAACGTTATTATCTTCAAAAGGTTAATCTACACCGTATTATGCATTTTACCAAATATGATATATCATAGCTGCTATCATATCATATCATATATTAAGTCATCATATCATTTGCGACATACGGATTTTACACAAGCTCAACGTACCTTCGTGCTTACACAGCCAGCTTGATGTGGACCAACGAACGGACTTCTCATACTCGTCGGCAGCCTAGGCTACCTGTAAAGTTTGATTTCGTACTTGTAATTTTTGAATTCGTATTTTTTTCCCATCCGTATTCTGATGGATAAAATACACACAATATATTTTATGCACGACTGGACTCATTTGAGAACTCACAAATATTTATTTTATGCACGACTACAGACAAATACGAACGTGCATCAAATCTATGACACGAATATATTGACAGCTATCTCACTCCATACAAATAGAAGATAAGATACAACTATGAATGTACGTAGGCATACGCGCCCTACGTACATAAATAGGCTACGACGGACGAATTTCAGCTGAAAATATGTTTTACACATGTAGGCCTGCCTAATAGAACGTCGCAACGTTTTCAAAACAAACTCGCATTTTACCACTGTAAATCGCCTCCATAGACTATGCCATGTAAATGAAAAATAGTTATTAAAATAAAGCACATATAATACATATTGCACATATATAAACTATATGTTTTATGGTAAAATATTATTCTCATGCCCGACTGTCAGGAAACCCTTGCGACATCTGCTGTGAGAAAAGAGAATAGCAGCCTAGACAAACATGGCCGAACGCGAGACAACATAGTGTTGTCACATAATGAGCGCAAAATAGCTCTAAACTAGCTTGTACCGGTGTGCTTTCGATCATGTAAAAATTCTGGGTGACAAAACACGCGTATTTAGGAAAAGTCGTGCACGTAGGGTCCTGTAGCCTAATTTAATCGAGTGAAAAGATTTTTTTTTTTTGTAATCGCTGCGGTCAAATGACCGCAGCCCGGCAGTTCTAGGTATATCTAGGTCAAACCCACACGGCGCTTCTAGGAATACGCGTCAGCGGTCAAATTACCGGCGCTTGGCGCTTCTAGTGTTAAAGGGTCACTGCACCCTAAAATAGGTTTTTTGAGCTGTTGATTGATTGAAAATACTCATAAGTGGTGAACTGTACTATTACCAGGGTTAATATTGACAAAAATCGTGTTTCTCGACAAAAGTAACATTTCGTCTGATTTTGTATTGGAGATATTGCTCTCTCGCGCATACTACCGTTTGAAAACATGCCATGGCATGTTGGTCCAAAATACTATTGGAATGCTGACGTTGTCCTGCACTTCTAGTCCGACACTACGTCACCGGGTCGTTACAAATTAGGACTGAAACGCCCCAACACCTGCTGCCCTGATTAGCCTACCTGTGATAAGCCATGTCTGCAGCACTCATTCCCAGATTGACACGAAATCACCATGGTTGATTGGTTGCAGCAGTGCTGCACTCTTTCTCCAAATTTCAGAACGTCTCGCCCATTTTGAAAGCCGTTTTCAGAAATGTGAAGTGACTCTTTAAGGCTACCATATTATTTTCTAAAAATGAAAATTGAACACTGAGGCAGTACCCTGTTTAGTTGTCCAATATCACAAAGGAATTACAGTCCTTCCCGCCATTGAAGACTTATTCATCGAAACAAACCCATATTTTTTTAAAGCAATGAAAATCAAAAAACCTGTTTTTTTTTTTCTCTTATGGTCATGAATGGATAGCACTCACATTTTTAAAACTTTACATATATATAGTCCATGAGTAAGAGAACATGTTGAGAAAAAATTGAGATGGTAAGTTTTCGTATTTCGAGGCTATGGGCCTTCAAAGATGGACAAAATTGTGTTTTTTCCTAAAAATGCCACGTTTATTGTCTTTTTTCAAGGACAAGATGAAATGCAAATCCAACATTTCTTTTTTCCTGCAATAGTATGCCACTTTGAAGACCATGTGAATGTGGTAGATCCGACCTGTCCATTTTAATATCCCCTCAGTACATGTCTGAAGTTAGAAAAAATGAAAAATTGTCTTGGCTGAAGGAGGTGTTGGTTCGATTTTTATGAACCTCTTATCCAGGGCATAATATGTATTTGAGTTAGTGGAGGCTGGCCAATATCCACTGTTAAGTAGGTCCTGAAACTCAGGAGCCCACTGCTGGTTGCATGTTTCACAATTGAACTGTGGATGGTGCAAATCATAACGCCCTAAACAAAACCAAACAAAGGGGAATGTAGAACAGTTAGGAGCTTTAAAGGAATAGTTCGGAATTTTGGACATAGGACCTCATTTCCAACTTAAGCCTACCTTACATTAGCCTCGCGAGCCATCCACGTACTTCCGGCCAAGGATTGCCTCCACTACGAGTCTGGCCGTGCTCCTCTGTGGAGCATTCTGCTCGGTAGAATTGTAACAGAACGCCCCCCCTCCAGAAAGCAGCCAATAAACGAAGAGACGGGATGGTGGGGGCGAAAGGGGGAGGGCGCTCGTTACGATGACGTTAAACGCCTGCGCTATGTTGTTATGAGTAACTATCGCCGATTGGGTGAGAGCTGTCCAATCAATTCAAACCAGAACTGGGCGTTACTTCCCGCTTCCTGCAAGCGCTTCAGAGCAAAGAAATTCCAGACCATAATACGAAATGAAATGGTAGTATTATGGGATGGTTAGGACCAGGCTAAAGGCTGGCTTACATTGCACGATTTTGGTCTGTTTTAACAGTCGGCGACTAAATTTCCAAAATCGTGGAAGGTGCCAATCTTAGCGGTTTTAAGTCCGTCGGAGGCAGTCTTTTTCTAGTTTTGCCGTTACGACAATATCAAACATGTTTGATATTATCGGAAGTCTTTTCAGTCGTGGCTCATGCAAATAGTGACGTGAACATTAAAAACCAATAGTAACCTTGCGTGAACATGAAACAGGAAGGGGCAAAATAGGCGACAGCTGTAGCCTTTATGATTATTTGTTATTTCATTTCTTATAATTTATTAGTCGGTTGTTCTGTGACAGAACAGCTCTATATCTGTTAGTGATGTCACACATCTAACAATGCTGCAGAAACGCGAAAAAATTACTTTGATATGAGTAGGCTATCATGTGATTTCCTGTGAATGATGACGTGTAGCCTATTGCACGATGGAAATAATTTGAAGGAATCTAGCAGCAGTCTTGTAAATAGTGACCCACAGTCTTTGCAAAATCCTAATCTGAGACTGGCCTGTGACTAGACTGTGACTAAAACCTCAATGAATTGTCTTTAGATGTGAGAGGGTCTGAGACTGTAGTTTTTCAAAAATCTTTTCCAAATCTTTGCAAAGTCTGGCAATGTAAGGTAGGCTTAACCTTACATTGCCAGACTTTGCAAAGATTTGGAAAAGATTTTTGAAAGACTACAGTATCAGTATTCAAGTCTGAAAAACACTGCAGAAGTAAATATCTTTATATTCAAAAATATTGGAGAGACGGCAATGGCACAAAGCTTTGAACACCTACTTGTACATCTTGACATTCAATAACAACTACATGTCAGTACCTATTAGGCAACACCTGAATTTGCCCTCGGGGATGAATAAAGTATCTGGCTATCTATGTGTCTAGGACATTTCACCATTCTAATCCTTTATTGGGCACACTTTAACTAAAAACGGTGTAGGTTGATATTTTACTAAAATAATAACTCTTAAAAGGACAAATAATAACGAGTAACTGAACTGATTATACCTGCAGCTGAGGCTTTGGGGCGCCCTCCACGCCTACCCCTTGGTTTGCCTACCACCTTGGCTTGCCCTCTTTTAGGGGCTGCTGTTGAGGCAGTTTGCCTATGCTCTTCCAACTCTCTCTAGGGAAGTTAAACATGAAGTTGCACATTGAAAGTTATGTGAATAGTTTCAGGACACCCAATTTCAGAAAATTATTCCTAATTCATGGGGGCCCTCAACTCATTGTAATATCCTTAACAAGTATAGGAACTTCTTACAAACTCGTGTCAGAATCTGTGAATTTACAATTAACCAATACATTACAACTTACCGTGACGTCTTCCAGCCAAGACTCACAGTTCATTTGAAGAGCCATGCGTTTGCCCTCCTCATAATCTTCGAGACCGACAGAACGTCTCACGGTGATCACAGAGACACAGCAGGGAGGGAGGGAGTGAGGCTGACAAACAGGTTAACAGACAGACGGACAGACAGACAGACGTAGGCTATATATATATACACTAATCCAGCGCGAACTTTATGGGCGCTGCCATCTTGAATATCGCCATTACTGCGTGCCTGCGAGTGTGACGAGTGACACTTGTCTGTGCTTTTCAATGAAAGCATCCTGCCAGAGAATGTCTAACTAGAGGACTGCTAATGAATGAAAATGTCAGGTGAAAGGGAACATTGGATCAATGATGTCAGACTGTACCAAAACTTACCAATGAAGGTAATTTATTAACACCATAAGGTATTAAGACGTGTATTAATGACAGCTAACTTCTGCAACAGCCGCCTATGGAACCAACGAGCTAATTTCTTAGCAGCCAGGCACGCAGTAATGGCGGTTTTGTGTTACTTCCGTGTTTCGCTGGATTAGTGTATAGAATAGATAGATATAGATGGATATTAATGTAGATATAGATATATAAATATATAGATATGAATATAGATTTAAAGTAGGGATGCACCGATCCGATATTTGGATCGGATATCGGCCCCGATATGAACAAAATAGCTGGATCGGGGATCGGAAAAAATGAGCCGATCCATGGGCCGATCCGAATTTAATTTAGTTTAAAAATAGGCTGAGTGCCATTTAGCGCCGCTGTAACAGACAGCTCACTGCTGCGGGTTAGAGTGTGTCATCACCTCACTGTGTGCTCTGAGTGTTTAAATTCACGGATGGCATAAATACAGATACCAAATGTATGTCATAGGATCAAAATAATGTCTATACTAACCTCCATTTGTCATAGATTAATTACGATCTTCATGCGTTTTGTTGCATTTAGGCAACCGTTTAATGTGTAGTCAACACAAAATAGGCTACTCAAACTAAACACATTGTAATGTTCATCTCATATCTGTATAAACTGTTCTTGGTATCAAGACATGCAAATGTTAAAATTGGCTGTTAAAAACTTATCATTTATTAGATAAAACGTACAACTTCAAGTGCCGTTTGCCACCATTCAAAACTCCGTGTGGACTAATTCGTTTATCGTGGGGAAACTGCGGGACCGTACCACTATGAGTAAATAGAGGGGTTTCGCGGGTGACACCATTTTGGCAGGGGTGTTTCAATGTATGTCACTAATATGGGATTTTTATCTGCAAAATTGTTTTGATGGGAGAAAATTATGCATTTGTTGAGTTTCATGTCAGCAAGTTATATTTATTATTTAGTAATAACTGTAAACTTGAATTTGAATGCTGTTCCAAGTTGCTGCTGGTGCACAACTGTTTATTTTTAATACTAGTAATGTAATCAATAATGATGATGATAATAATAATAATAATAATAATAAAAATAATAAAACAGTCAACTTAAACAACCGTAGTTTTATCGCAACTGATAATGTAACTGCACTGCTTTTCAGAAGTTTAATTACTGTGTTTATTTATTTACAACGTCGTTAATGTGTGGTCTTTGACACAACGTTTTGCCTTGAAAATATCGTTTGGATGAGTAGTAGCTAACGTTAACGCCTAACTAAATGTTAATGTTACCTTGTGATGTGAAAGTGTTCCTCTTTTCCGTAAAAGACGATTGACGTTAAGGTATTAAATTACTTTCACTTGTAAGTAATTACGTGCTTGATCTATGGCCTAATTCTATCATTTTACCCAGGGACTAACGACGAAACCAGGGCCCTAATTGATTGGAGGGCAGCCAATGACCGGCTGTTTACAGGTCGGAGGAACTCCTCAAAAAATGGATGGGAGTAAGTAGCCATATATTTGTAATTTTGCACACACTTTAATCCAAAATGGATTGTTAAGGTAAACATTCACAGGAATCTTGGGTTACAACACCACAATAGGTCTGCAAATACTACACATTAGTCAGTGATTGCTGATTAGGTACAGTATGGCCTGCTGTTATTCTCCCCAGAGTTTTTGTGTCCACTTCTGGTACTTTTGGCATTTCATAAAAACAGGGCAAAAAGAAGTGGAACAATTTGAAGGAAAAATATAAGGTAATTCTTCTATGTGTATGATTTGTAGAAACCCATAGACCCATTCCTTCTAATGTCATAATTTAGCTTTAGCTTGAATGTGAAACTAAGACCACAATGTGTATGTGGTGGAATTAAATTAGATATATTACATTTTCAGGACCTTAGGGATCCACCAACAGGGAAGGGGGTAGAGGCTGGGGGGGTGACCGCTGCCAACTGGCAGTGGTATGGTCTGATGGATGCCACCCTCCAGGGGCAGCATGTCATCACTCCGCCCCTGGTAGTGGCGGCAAATCTGACCCCCACTTCAGGTGGTGTGATTAGGTCAGTCTCTCTCCCTCCTCCTCCTACCACAAAAGCCACCAGGAAGAGGCCCAGGAGCAACCTTCTGGAGTTTCGCCAGGAGCAGTCCGAGAGAGAGGAAGAGAGGGAAAGAAAGGCAGTGGCCAGAGAGGAGGAGAGGGAGAGAGCAGCGACTGAAAGAGCTGATCGCTACCTGTCTCTCTTTGAGAGACTAGTCAATACATTTTAATTCAATGAAACTTTACTGTGTGTACTCTTGATTGTAATGTAGATGCATCAGAATGTGTATGTTAAGCTACTAAAGTCACATTAAAAAATAATCATTTGAATTGTGTTGGATAACGGTTTTATTTACAGAGACTGACTGCAAGACTATATGTAGTCGTGACCAGCCAGCTCTGGGGGTCCAGCAAGTTGGGCAGCAAGGCGAGCTCGGACATGGTTACCAGACAGCTCCTGCTCTCGCACATCTGCAGCTACATTTTCGTCAGCCTGACCCTCCATTAATGCTTCTTCCTCCTCTTCGTCTTGTGGCACATCGTCTGCTGTCACACAGATGTTGTGGAGGAGACAGCAGGCAGCAACCACTTTTGGCGCAAACAGAGGGCAATCTTGAGGGCTCGCAGAAAGATGGACCTCCAACGTGTCTTCAGGATACCAAAGATGCGTTCAATGATATTTCTGGCCTTGGCATGATGCCTGTTGAAGTCTTCCTCCACTCTGCCTGCACAAAGAAGTCATATATTACTGTACATACTTCCAGTGTGTTCATTATGAGTGTTATGAGTGTTTTTAGTAGTGTAGTGTAATCTTACACATGCTAATTATCAAATCAATAGCCTACTTTCAGTGTTCAGGAATCCTAAAGTTTTCAGAAAACTTTTAAACAATGAAATAATTGCTTTACTTACTTGCAACAGGCTTCCGGTAGGGTGTCATAATTGCGATTGGGCGCTGAAGGCACGGATAACCCTCGTCACCCAACAGAAAGTACCCTGCCGGTGGATACAGGGCCTGTTTGTAGGTGGGTGACCTCCTCAGCACCATGGCATCATGGACCGATCCTGTGTTGCCAATGTAGATGTCCAGGAATGCAAACTTTGCATCACATATGCCTTGAAGCACTATTGATGGGAATAACTTTCTGTTTATGTACCCCTTCTTCTGAGGTTCCCGCGGAGGGAGTATTCTGACATGGCACCCATCAATCGCACCGACCGCTGTTTTGAAAACTCGACTTCGAGCCAGGAGAGCAAAGCCATCTCCAACCTCCTCCAGCTGGTCTGCCCGAGGGAAGTGGATGACCTCATGGAGAATGGTCATCATCTCCTCCACCACATTATGCACCACTCTGCAGACGGTTGCTACTGGCATGGCAAAAACATCTGCAGTAGCCCTTTATGAGGCCCCACATGCCAGCCAGTACACGGTGACCAACACCTCCACCTCATGGCTCCATCCGTGCTGCTTCTTGCGGGGCAGCTTCTCCAGCAGCAGCTCCAGGCTTCGCCTGGAAAGCCGGAAGGCTGGCTTCAGGTCACCACCAGCAAAAAACAAGGCTAGGATGGGCATGTGAACATTCAATTGGGCATAGGCCGTTGCAGGAGTCTGCTCCTGTTTTTTTATTTTATTTATTTTTTTAAGTGTGTGTAGAGGGGAGGGAAGGGGGTTTATTAATAACAATAATATATTTACTTGTATGTTTTCAATTGCTTATTTAACAAAAATATATCAACTTGAATGTTTTCAATTGCTTATTTAACAATAATATATCAACTTGAATGTTTTTGCTTATTTATGCTGTAATGAAATCTGAACATTAATTAAAGGCTCTAACTAACAGTCTTCTCTAACTAACTAATGTTCTCCATTACACTGCCACTCTTACTAGGACTGAAAACAGTACACCTCGTGAGGCATCGTTGTCCATGCACGAAAAAAAGGCCTTTTTCGTAATGGCAGCACGTGTCAATAGATTAATTGTCGTGATGGCATCACGACAATCCGTGAGACCGGGTTGGAGTACAATGAGGAGCAGGGAGAGGTCAGTGCTAAGGTGGCTATGACTGATGATAATCAGCTCATCATCGTCATATGCACCCCACTCATGAGGAGGGTCCATAACCAGATCCAGCAGAGTGGAGAAATGGTCTTTATTGACTCCTCGGGCAACTGTGATCGACAAAACCACCGCATCTTCCTCTTAATGACACATTCCACTGCTGGTGGGTTGCCGCTGGGAATTCTCATCACCACCTCAGAGAACCAGGCAACCATCACAGCTGCCCTGCAGCTTCTGAACAGTGTCCTACCAGCAGAGAGTCAGGAGGGTCCACAAGTCATAATGACTGATGACTGCCTGGCCTTAAGACAGTCCCTCAATGCTGCCACACTCATCCTATGTGTCTTCCATCTGCTGCAGGCCATGTGGAGGTGGCTGTGGAATTCCCACAATGGTGTGGCCAAAGACCTTCGGTCATACTTGATGACCTCCTTCAGACGGATTGTGTATGCTGGCACCCCATCCTCCCTGGAAGACAGCTAAAGGATGGCGTCTCAAGACCCTACAGCTCAGAGGTACCCAAAGTTCCTCCAACATCTTAAGGAGGTCTTTAACACTAGAAGCGCCGCGCCCCTCTGACCCACTTATACCTAGAAGCGCCGCGCCCCGGTCATTTGACCGCTTTGACGACCTACTAGAAGCACCGTGCTGTTGTGAACTACTTAAAACGCGGCGAGGCGGTCAAATGACCGCTGAGTCCTTAGACTGGGAGGCTTTTACTTACACATAATGATCGCTAGATGGCGCTTCGTGCACGAATCAAATCGTTTGGTCATAAATTCAGTTTGCACTAAGCCATGTGTCATTCGTGTCAGACCGTGTTGTTGATAATCTGTGGTTGTTTGTTTCATTATGACATACAGCACGTTTGAGTTATCTGTTCATGTATTTGTGTTGATTTGTGTTGTTTGAGGTAAAAACTTTGGAAGAGTTCTTGAACAAACCTTAAGCAAACTTGACTTTCAACTAAAATGCTCTAAAAGTGAATGTGGCTAGTTCTAATTCACTCCCCAAATTCACTTCTATTAATTTAATAGATAGACTATATGTTCGCGCCGACGAAAATGATCGGACCTGGTCACCTGGAACAAAGAGCCTAACAGTCTGGTTTCAATTACACAGTAGCCAGGATTTCATGCCACATTGTACAGGCTACCGTGGCTACTTTCTAAAACAACTTTCATTCATTTAGGGAGAAGCATCTTATAGGGTCTATCTAGCTACCTCGGAGGGAGGGAGATAGAGAGAGCTGCTGAGCAGGCAGGCGTGAGAAGTAGCATAATTTAAAATAATGAGTGAATGATATTCTCAGTTTTGCGAATGTGTAGGCTAGGCTATGTTTGCGATGTCTGCTGAAAAAAAGCTATAGGCCTATCGTTTCTACAATTTAAGCTAACTTCTATGTGAATTCGAGATTCAGCATTGAGACACACATTTTCACGTGTCTGGATAATCCGGGCTGTAGCTCACTAGTTAGAGCTTCAGCTTGAGAATGCTGGGGTTGCTGGTTCGATTCCCATCCTATTCATGACGGAAGTCCTTTTGAACAAGGCATCAATAAAGTAGGCTATATTCTATTCTTTTCTATTCACACACGCACGCTGGCGAATTCGAACATTCTGAAACGCGCATATGCGATGAAACATTGCGCATTCTTCCACGAGTTAACAGCCAGCCTACAGCCTAGTAATGCAGGGGATAGATGGGGTGGGGGTGGTGAGGCAGTTAATTGTCCTCAATGATGCCTCGGTGATGTCTGTAGCCTAGCCCTATCTACCGCTCTGGCCTAGCCTAGACGAGTGTATGGGGGAGGGGGGATGATCGGTTTCAAATAGGCTGCAATGGATAGTGTTATGTATAGACCCCGAAGCCATTTGCTTTGAGAACGGCTGGCTGATGAAGTTGTTGGCTGGCTAGCTGGCTCAGCCAAAACCTTAATGCAGCCGCCACAGTTTTCATGACACACAATGTTATTGTATTGTTTTGGACAACGTTCTGCACGTTTCACTTCAATGTAGACTGCATGCGTTCATTGCGTTGTGAACAGCGCAGCAATCTCTGTAAAGGAAACGGTGGAAGTCGCAGCAGTAACCTAATAGCCTATCATCTGTAAATCCATCTGTTCCAGAATATTTGGTTCATATCATCAATCTTTGGTTTTGGTGTTGCAACCGGGCCCTGACGATTTAACAAAAGTCTGAGTAGCCCTACGTAGGAATTAGGAAAGTATGTAAGGTGAGATCAAAATCAGGCTACGTTGTTTGCTTCTTTCCCCCATGTCATTTTGTCGTCAACTCACTGTGAGTCCTGTACATCGTAGCAACGAGCACAATACTGATGTGGTGTGTCCAGTGGGAAAATCTCATGCAGGCCTAGTTTCTAAGCCATCGTTTATTTTTTCGCGTGTCACTATGATATAATTATTTTTAGATGCAAAAAGTCTAACTGGCTTAGTCAAAGTTTGTCAGATGGCGGCTATTTGGCTCAGAAAATGATTGGCTGGCAAAATTATTTTTTGTTAATGGTAGGCCTAAACAGTATTGTGATTCATCCGTTTATTTCAGATAGGTTGTTATTAAAAACTATTAACAAAAAATAATTGTTCATCGACGTTGAAAAACGGTCAGTAAATTCAATCGATATAAGATTCTGTATTTCGCTCCTGCCAAGATGTAAACCCGGGTCTCCAGCGTTGCAGACAGGGGTGTTAACGCTGCGCCACTTGACATTGTACCAAGTTATGATAGGTGTTTGACTTGACGTAACTCAGTCAGTCCAGCAAATATGTAGGAAAATGCTTATACATTAGTCTAAGCTTTAAAAGATAGCCTACAAATAGAAGATAAGATATAGGCCTACAACTTTGTACGTAGGCATACGCGCCCTACGTACATAAATAGGCGACGACGAAAACATGTACACATGTAGGCCTGTCGCAACGTTTTCAAAACAAACTCGCATTTTACCACTGTAAATCGCCTCCATAGACTATGCCATGTAAATGAAAAATAGTTATTAAAATAAAGCACATATATAATACATATTGCACATATAAACGATATGTTTTATGGTAAAATATTATTCTCATGCCCGACTGACAGGAAATCCTTGCGACATCTGCTGTGAGAAAAGAGAATAGCAGCCTGGGCAAACATGGCCGAACGCGAGACAACATAGTGTTGTCACATAAGTGAGCGCAAAATAGCTCTAAACTAGCTTGTACCGCTGTGCTTTTGATCATGTAAAAATTCTGGGTGACAAAACACGCGTATTTAGGAAAAGTCGTGAACGTAGGGTCCTGGAATTTAATCGAGTGAAAAGATTTTTTTTTTTTTGTAATCACTGCGGTCAAATGACCGCAGCCCGGCAGTTCTAGGTATATCTAGGTCAAACCTACACGGCGCTTCTAGTAATACGCGTCAGCGGTCAAATGACCGGCGCTTGGCGCTTCTAGTGTTAAGAGGAAGGAAGAGTGGGCTATCTGCCTCCAGAAAAAACTACCCACCAGAGGTAATCACACAAACAACAAAGAGAGGATATTTTACCGTCTGAAGGCCTACAACGTCACTCAGATGGTAAGCTTCGTCATCACCCGGCTGGAGGCTTACTACATCCGCCGCCTAACAGATGTTGCAAATGGCAGAGTGAGGAGCACAAAGCCAATGCAACATGCAGATGTTGACTGTGAAGCGATTGTTCAACTACTTCCTTCTTTTCCCTCCTGTTTTCTATTACTAAACTATTATCTACTAGCCTAGAAATCTAGACGCCCCTAGCGGCAGCAAATGTAATTTGGCTGGCGGGGCAGTCTAGGCACGATCCATTGAGCCAGGGAGCTGAGAACCCCCAGCACCAGCGGGCCAATCACAGGGCTTAACATAATGGTGACTGACATGCGACCAGAAGTTGCGACGGTAACGCATCCTGTTATTTGAAAACAAGAAGATGATTTGTTTTAGCCTGACGACGTCATACTCAATTCTTATCAGAATATGAGTCTGAAACTGCTCCATTCAGCTGCGATTATGGGGCGTGATTCAACCGATACAGTGCGGGGGGGGATAGCTCTGCACTCATTGGATAGACCAAACCAAACAGAACAAGTTATTGGCTGTCAGTATCTGCGAAATCTAAGACAGAAATATGTAGCAGGGTAGGCTATGGAAAACATCCTCCTTCGTTTTTAAAAATAATTCCTTCAAACTGTATGCAATGAACAGCTGGGGAAGTGTGTCGTTAACCCAACGAGCAAACAGACATTTTTAAACAAACGGGAACAACATCACCCAAACATGCTGTTTTAACTGGGTGAAAGTGAAACTGAAGTTTTCCCACATATCCTCGTTGGTCTAAGTGTTCAGAAATAGTTGTGCGAATCCGTGATAAAACCTCCGTTTCAATAGCTAAGATAAACGAAAGGCCAAACTGCATGAACAAATTATGCATTCATAGCCATAGCGTTTCTGTTGCAATCAAAATCAACCTAAGCGAACATGGTCTCACACCCAACTCGTTGAACGAGGACGCATGCAGCCGTGAACGTCACTGCTGTTCATATGTCAATCATCACGTAAAGCCCGCCCTGTGAAATGTGATTGGTCCGGGCCGAAGTGTATCTCGAATAGTAGCAGCTGAACGGAGCAATGCCAGACCGAAGTTCCCTGCAGAAAAAGAATGGAGGCGGGGCTAAACTTCGGTCTGGCATCCAGGCTAGATTTGTTTAGCGTTATCCTATTGCGTGGAGAGGGAAGGTTACGCATCCTGCTACTTGAAAACAAGAAGATGATTCGTTTAGCGTTATCCTATTGCGGGGAGGGAATTTGAAAGACAACTGTTTATCCCACCCCTCCGATTGAGCCCTGTCTACGGTGAGTGTCCAGATCCTACATCTTGATGTGGGTCTGGCTCGTCAGGCTAATTATCTACTATTCCATTATAGATATTTTTATGACTGTAACTGGGTTTTTGCTTGTTTATTCAGGAGGATCAAATGAATTTCATTGTTCCTAGTTCCTCGGGCCATGACAAATACAATGTCAACATGGCAATCGGCTACTGTTCTTGCCCATTTGGTATCTCTGGTGGAACATGCAAACACCAGAGTGCTGTGGCAAGCAAGTTCAGTGTGCATGACAGCTTCCTCCGCATTTCAACGCCTGCCATGAGGAAGCAGTACCATGAGATTGCCGCTGGTAAGTGGCATATCTAATGAGAAATATTAAAGTCTTCACTCGAGGGAGGGATGTTAACTGTAAACGTACCCTCTGGTGGTAAAGTTCACAGTTTGTACCCTGTTTTTAACTTTAATTAACATTCCTGATGACTGGTTCCAGACGTTGGCACTATCTCTGGAAGGTGCAACTGCAATCTCACATCAGTGCAAACTGTTACTGTTGCACTCTAATTTTTTTCACTAAAAGTTATTCACAAAGCATTTTAAGCCTAAAAGTAGTTCCTAAGTGTAGGACAGCGTAAAAGAAGTCGAGAGGACTCCTAACTCACTAAGACGTATTCACAAACCGCTTTTAGTGGCATTTCACGTCGCGATGTAGGCCCTAGTGAAATGACCGTGCGGTTACAGGAGCTGTCATGCGAGGGAATCCTTGTGCATTGCAACTAAGAGATGAAATAACGCCACCGACAATCAAAAAAACACCACTGCATGTAAACTAAATGTAATGTGTCGTTGTAGGGCTAAATTAAATTAAATTGTTTATCCTCTTCGCGAATGTAGGCTACGTGCTTTCATACAGATTCATTTAAACCATGTTGCAAATATAGGCTACTGCTCCAGTCTGTGTTTCATTATGCTCCTAGGCTATTTGCTTTAGCCTACTCTTTATTAATTTAGGCTATACCCATTTAAAAGAGAATGGTTGCTCTGGGTGCAACAAACATACAAACATGCAGGAACACACACACACACACACACACACATAAATAAATACACACACACAGACATATACCTACACACACACGCACCAGCACATAAACACATGTACATAAAAAATTACACAAACACGCCCAGACGCATACACACACACTCACAGATGCACAGTACACACACACACACAGATGCACAGTGCACACACACACACAGACATGCACAGTGCACACACACACACATCTTTGAGTACGTTTTCTGAGATGCAGCAGTGTGAGACCACCGGAGCTGAAGCCACACAACAACTCAGTTCAACACAAAATTCCTTCTTTATGCAGCCGAGTTGCACAGAATCAGGTAAGTGTTCTCTGATTATGTGATTTTGTTAATGGTTTTCATGGTCACCTTTTCAGTTTACATTTACTGTAAGTCTCAGACCTTTTAATATTAACTAATATAGCAGCATATTTTTTAAATTATCATGGGTCATAATAATTTGTTTATAGTAGATTTTAAGTAGCAAATATTGTTATGACTTTTAACAATGGCCAGTCATGGCAATAATAAATATACTATTTAGGTAGGCAGTTGCGGTTCTAGACTCAATTACTCCCCGGGCGAGATCCCCCCGAGCGCAAACAGTCATTTTTTTTATTGAGACATTTTAAATGTCATTTTTAAAGCAACAACAGGCAATTCTGCACAAACAAGCAGATGGCAAACAATGAGATGACAAAAGACTGCTTACAGCATTGCCAAATGACAATGAGGCAATTCTGCACAAAACCGTATTAGAACTTAAATAAATACACAAGGCCTATATACATAAAAGTGGCAAATATAACTTACAATCAAATATAAAAGTAGAACAATAATAATATTAAATAAAATCACACAAATTTGAAAATATTCACTATAGACATAAAGTGTCAAATATATATGCTCACAATAACATTGCAAAAGATTGCTTACAGCACTGTCAGCTGACAATGAGACAATTATGCACAAACAGTATTAGAACTTACATAAATATACTGTACAATAGGCAAATATAACTTGCAATCAAATATAAAAAAATAAAACAAGAGTAGAACAACAATAATATAAAATCTTGAATAAAATCACTTCCAATTTGAAAACACAAACAAATCTAAGAACTAAGAACACATTAAGAACAGAAAACAAAAACTAAAAGCTGACCTTTCTGGCCTTCCTTGATGCAAAGTCATCAATAATGTCTTCATATGAAATCTGCTCCCCTGAATGATTCACACTTATGACAGCAAGGCCGATGAGCCGTTCCTGAGACATGGTTGACCTCAGGTATGACTTTACTAACTTTAACTTGGAAAAGCTCCTCTGCTTGAGCCACAGTGACTGGCAGAGTAAGAGGTATCCTCAGTGCAGTCCAAAAGTTGGGGTAGATCTCATTTTCCTGCATAAAGGTGATGATAGCAAGGAGGCTCATGCTGCTTGATGGCAGGTCAGGGAAGATCTTTATCTCTTTAACAAGCTCTCCACTGTCCAAATCAGTGCCCTTCAAAATGCAGTGTGGTCCCAAGTGCCTCACATTGCTCTGCCAGCTCCTCGCCTGTGAGAGTTGGGAAATTGGTCAAAACTCCGTATTTTCCACATTGGAAAATTTGTTTCCCACATTTTCCAATGTGGAAAACCTCTCCTGGATGGCTGCATCGACAACAGCATTGAAGAATTCCACCTACAACTTTTAGAGAGCATCACTGAGAGGCTCATCATGTGACTCATATGAGAACTGGCGCTTGGTGGACCTCAGCCTTTTCTGTTTCAAAACAGCCTCCACATTCATTTCCTCACACATGTCTTTGGCTGCCATCTGTGCGGTCACAAAGCCACTTGCCCTGTAGCTCTGGAGACCTTGCTCTGTCTTCTTCAAAAGACCCAAAACTAGGTCCACATGCATATTTGGGGACTGCATTAGTTAGCTGACATGCTGTATTGCAGTCAGCATGTCATACCAAACAACTGTGCAAATGCAGAATCGGTATGACCCCACCTCCTCAGACAAAGACTGGGCCTCAGTTCTTATGACAGGGTCTTTGGTGCTGTCTCTCACTTCCATTAAAGCCTCTCTCACGGCGGCTCCTTGGTACCTCATGGGCTCAACACTCTTGACCTTGCTCTCCCACCTTGTGTCTGTCCACATCTTTAAAGTTATGCTCACATGACTTTTCAGTATGGCCCATCTTTGGGTGGATGCTGAGAACAATGTGTACAGTTTTTGCAGGACACCAAAGCTTATGGCATCAAAAGATGCTTTAGCAGCATCACACACAAGCGGTATTTTTTTTGTGATCAAAAGTTGTATTTTGTGTGTCATGCAATATTAATATGATCAAACAACAGTTGAATTCGTACTTAAACAGGTCCTAAAGTATGCGATGTCATAGTTTTGAAGTTTAGAGGCAAAACAGATTTAAGTGTCAGTATTCACTACAGGGGCGATTGGTACAGCTGTCCCAAATGCCCCTCACACCACCACGCGTAATCGTGGTCACATTACACGATCAATATCTGTATAAATCACCGAATTAATAACTGTTTTGCAATGAACTACAACTGATTTGAATGATGAACATATATTTTGAATGAGCAAACATGTTTATGACGTGTTTTATGACATGAATCCACAGATATTCAGCAAGTGAGAGGAAAAAATATTACGTGCGGTAGTTTTTTGTGATCAGAAGTTGTATTTTGTGTTTCATGCAATACTAATACGATCCAACAACAGATGAATTCGTACTTAAACAGGTCCTAAATTGTGCAATGTCATAGTTTTGAAGTTTAGAGGCAAAACAGGTTTAAGTGTCAGTAGTGGCTGAAGGGGCGATTGGTACAGCTGTCTTGAATGTCACTCACGCCACCGTGCGTAATTGTGGTCACATGGTACGATCAATATCTGTACAATTCACCGAATTAATAACTGTTTTGCAATGAACATGTATTTTAAATAAACATGTTTTTAATGAACAAAACGTGTTAACGACATGAATCCACAGATATTCAACAGTGAGGGAGAATGCCAAGGGTAAGAAAGAGAAAAACAAACCGTGGGCAGATAGGAGAGGTGTATGCCAGGGCTTGCAGGGAGGTTAACACAGGCAGCACAATAAGGCAGGCAGCACTGGCGAACAACATTAGCCATTCAACATTGGCACGCTACCTAAAGCGAAGAGCACAGGAGGGAAGAGAGGCAGCCAGGCTACAACCCTCATAATTGGGTATTCAACTTCGAGCAGGAGGGCAAGTTAAGAGAATATCTGCAGAGGGCAGCAGCCATCTATTATGGGCTGACCCCTAAGGAGGTCAGTGTTTTGAAAAGGGACAGGAACAAATAACAAAGGTTTTCGTATGGAAATGAACCAACTGTTTGTCTGCTGTTCACACAACCATTCACATGCACCCTGCATGTGAATGGTTGTGTGAACACCAGACAAACAGTTGTTACTGTTATTGTGAATAAATATATTTAAATATTATATATTATATATTATAAAATCTGTCTGCTTCGCCTGTGATGAGGCTGAATATAGTTCCAAGTAAATATCTGCCAAGGTAATAGCCTTGTTCTATTTTACATTATGATTTGTACTCCTTCTGAACACACGTCTCACAAGATATATTCAGAAAAAAATGTAGATGTCTCGGTCACTTTTTTGGAGAACGTGCTAACTGACACCCTTCATTTACAGCAACTGTGCTAAGCTAAAGCTAAAAACGCTGCTCCCAAAGCAGGACAATGCCCGGACGGATTTTAGCCGTTTTTTTTTTTTTTCACTGTTCTAACTCTGGGGATGACCGAGACTGGCTTAATTTCATTTTTGGGTGGCGTATTCCTTTAAGACATAGTTCATAAAAGCAGTCAGAAGTCTAAGTTCATTAAAAAGTTCATTAAAAAGTTAATAAAAAAAGGTCCAGAGTGAATGTAATGTTTTTAAAATGTGTCACATGACAGGCTTGGATGAGCCTGACGAAGCTGTCCAGCCCGGGGAAGCTGCCATGGACTTCAGCCCAGATATTGTCCGGCCATACCCTAAGGCTGGGCCTAGAAAGCAAGCCAAGAGACAAGGGAGAAGGAGGCAAGTGGATTTAGTCTTTCATCTCATATAGATAGATAGATAGATATATACTTTATTGATCCCCAAGGGGAAATTCAATCTAGTCTGTTCTTCCATTGTCTACAGTATATATACCACATTTCAAGTAAGCTAATTAAATCAGCATTAAAATGTCCATTTTAATGTTTTCAGGACGACTGCCATACTTACCGACGCCCCGGTGAGGGCAGCTCTACAGGCCGAAAAGGAAAAATTGGTGAAGCAGCGTCCCTCTTCTCGGGCTCCCAAGAGGCTTTTCTCAACTCCTCCTGCTGCACCGCCCACCGAAGTCGACCCTGGCACCACCTCAGCTTCTCCTGACATGACCACCACCTGGCTCTCCACTGTAGAGCCAACGATCACCTGGCCCGCTGATGAGGTCACCGTTGTGCCGGATGTAGTGGAGTTTGCCACCATTCCTCCCTCCAATGTTGCCTCCACTGCTGCGGACGACGATGTCAGCTGCCTGGTATGTGGAGAGACGTGCAGCTCATCACTGCCAGGGGAAGAATGGGTTTGTTACCGTTGGTCACATGAAGAGTGTACCGAAGGCGGGGAGCACTACTCATGTCACCTGTGTGATGAGTAAAATGAAATATATTTCTGTCACAATACTGTCCATGTGTCTTCACTGGTCTGCAATGGAAATACTGTAATTTAAATGTACACAGCACAGCACATTTCACTTAGCCTTCTAGAACGATTAACTAACTATTAGGCTTGTGTTAGGCTATGAGTGGGAGCTGATCAATTAAATATTTTCCCGGGTATTTTTCGTAATGTAGGCTAGCATACAAAGTAATAACGGCTAGGCCTACTTTTGCCTAACTCAATATGACAATAATAATTAAGTTTAGACATACACATTTAAAAACTGCTGTATACAATCTTACGTCAAAGTTGCTTAATATATCGTTTTCAACCAGTGGCGCCTGCAGGCGTACGGCCGTACGCACTGTGCGTACCTTGAGACTACTCATCAAGGAGAGAAAATTACCCTTGTGCGTGTGTATTCACATCAAATTGGCCTACCATAACTTCCCAACTATGCACAGTATCCCATTAGCCGCATGCCATGCCATCAGGCTATTTACAATTTTCTATATGAAGTTAGTCAACACGTTATCAAAATTAACTTAATGCAGAGCTACTGTATATCCACGCACACATATTTCATTTGAGCAGGAGAGATTACGCACGCAGGCGCGCAACTAGGCTACTTGTTGTTCTTTTACTCGGCTATCTATAATAATTATGGTTATCAGAACACAATGTGACGCTAAATCACTAACTCAAATACTCATCATGGATATCGCAAGTTCTTTTACACAACGAAAAGAGAAAGAATGGAAGATGGAGGCAGGAAAGCTAGAGGAGATTCCAGATGGGCAATAACAAGCTAGGTAGACAATTTGTGTGCTTGTCGGAACGTTAGACTAGCATTACAACACTGTTTAACATCAGACGTTAATGCTTGAACAAAACTAAACGTAACTTAGCTGTGTAACGTTGTCCAAATGAGTATTGTATTGTATTATTATTACATGTGGATGTTATACTATGTAGGCTACTTTTTTGCTGACCAATGCACAAACCTAAAACCGAGAAACGGACAAATATTGTACAATATCAGAAAAATGTTGCGGGGGGGTTGATTGGTGTGCGTACCATAGCATTAATTCCTGCAGGCGCCCCTGTTTTCAACATAATATAGGCTACACGTAAATGTGAAGACTATTACACGTAATGTATCGATTAAATATTAGCCACTTAGCTCATCACAGAGACTTCGGATGCGTCTGTTCACCAGGCAGAGCGAGACGAAAAGGAAGTAGTCTCCATGGCGTGACCTTTTATACTGTAGTCGTCTGCCCGGTCTCGCGTTAATCTGATGACTGTTTATAAAATGACAATGTTCAACTCTGTATCCAGACACGTGACTTAAGACAAGGAAATAAGTAAATGAAATGAAAATGCAATCGTCCAACAACTCGTACAAAAGAAGAAAGGTGAGTTTAATCCAAATGCGGATCTTGTCAATTACGCACGGGACAAAATATTTGTTTGACCTATAATATTGTGAGAAATTATGTGAAATTTGGCAATGATGAGTACCCTAGTATGTTGTCCGATATGCTTCATAAAAACGAGAGTAAGGTCAGTAGTTTCTGTTTAAAACAGCTGCTTCCGCTGCTACTCCTACTCCGTCCTCCTACGAACACTTTCTGTTAAAACATGCTGTACTAACCGTCCCTCCAAAAATGGGCTGGAGAAGTTAATCAGAGACCGCCGTGCCCCACAAATGCTTGACATTGATGGTGACTCATGCCACCATATCCATAATGTCAGCAAGAAATTCTGCATTCCTTTTGAGCACTGGGTTGAGGATTTGATTACAGATCTTCACACTGACCACAAATGGTCAGTGGAGATGAGAGACAGTCTCGGAGAAATTGGGGACATGATTGGCATTTATACCTCACGTCCAGAGCGTTATGTGCCACCGGTGGTTGTCGGTGTTGGAAGTCAGCCTGGACACATTGCGCTTGTGGGATGTGTTCATCGTATTTTACTACGCTTTCCTCAATAGTGATGACAAGGAAGTATATAAGGAGACTGTTGATGCAGTTACACTTAACCCTTTAACCGCCACGGTCGAGTTAACTCGACAAGATGCGGTACTGTTTAAGACGGCCGATTTTGTCAAACAGGGTGTCAAATTTCATTCAAACTCCCTGCCACTAGTTGGCAGACATGTCATACTACGTCCCCGACTCAGAATTACATCATGCTTCTATACAAAATATTCGACCAAGGGCACTTTAAACCAGTGCGAAATATCAGCTGAGCTAGCTTGCGTGTGAGCCATTGTATCAGAGCGGTATTGTGAACGTAAATGAGTATTGGCATTAGATGATCGTCTAAACACATGGAAAAAGTTTACCAGGAATGAAGTGTTGGGTGTTCTGTTCGCTGACAATTATTCTGAAGGGAAATATCTGCCTTCAGAAGATGACGAAGATTTGTTTATTCACACGCGTCTCCGCCTAGCAATGCTGAAGCTGGACACCAAGCACACACGTGGATCCTTTGCCCAATGTCAGTGTTAGGAACATTATTTCACGGGTCTAGGTGTACATAGGATCATTCCACCTCAATTCAACGGATTTTAGAGAAAATTTCTGCTTGACCATCTCAGATTTGCTTCAAACTTTTACCATCTAAAGAGTAACCATTTAAACTAACTTAGCCTAAATATTAGATTGGTATACCTAATACATCCAGAGAAAAACGTTTTTGAACATGGTACCCCCCTTCTGATTTTTGGCACATTGGCGCCCTCATCTAAATCTGCAGCAAAGTTCAGATGTCATCATCTCAAAAAGTTTTCAAGCGAAAGACTTCAAATTTTCTGTGAGTAATGATTGCTACCTATAGATTGCACATATTCATTCGTAAGCCATATGTGTTGACACTGACTGTGTTTCAATCTTGTGAAATCAGAAGAAAAATTGCAGATTTCTTTCACAGCCCCACATTGGGTGCCCCATTACACAATTTATAAACAAAATGTTTTGCAAATGGTTATGTCTCTCTACAGAAGTGTTTAAGCTGTCTTTGAAAAAGTAATTAAGAAGTGTCTATATTGCTTTTTTGTTGGAAGTATTGTAACACAAAACTGAAAAATAATCAATTTGGATGATATTGTATCTCCCCATTACAGAGGTATGACAAGCTATACCAATGAATTGAACACATCTCCAGAAAGAGTATGGAATGGGCTTTCAGACTGTGAAATTTCAAGATGGTATTATGGTTACGGTTACTGAAATGTTATTTTTGAAATATTGGTCTACTATAACAGCGAATTGCTGATATCACTAAATAGGGACATCTAGTGGCATTAAATACTGACAGCAGCAATTTATTTAGGAAATACAGGAAATATTTTATTAGTTCATCACCCAGCAAGTAAATGAAAAAATAATTGTTTAACAGTATGAGACATAGACATCTGATACTTAGGAATAAGACAAGGATTATGAAATCATGAAATAATAGCACTAAAAACAACGCTCATTGTTGTAATAGGCCAATATTTAAAAAATAAAATTTCAATAATTGCAGCCATAATACCATCTTGAAATTTCACAGTCTGAAAGCCCATTTCGTACTCTTTCTGGAAATGTGTTCAATTCATTGGTATAACTTGTCATACCTCTGTAATGGGGAGATACAATAACATCCAAATTGATTATTTTTCAGTTTTGTGTTACAATACTTCCAACAAAAAAGCAATATAGACACCTCTTAATTACTTTTTTAAAGACAGCTTAAACACTTCTGTAGAGAGACATAACCATTTGCCAAACATTTTGTTCATAAATTGTGTAATGGGGCACCCAATGTGGGGGTTTGAAAAAAATCGGCAATTTTTCTTCTGATTTCACAAGATTGAAACACAGTCAGTATCAACACATATGGCCTACGAATGAATATGTGGAATCTATAGGTAGTAATCATTATTCACAGAAAATTTGAAGTCTTTAGCTTGAACACTTTTTGAGATAATGACATCTGAACTTTGCTGCAGATTTAGATGAGGGCGCCAATGTGCCATAAATCAGAAGGGGGGTACCATGTTCAAAAATGTTTTTCTCTGGATGTATTAGGTATACCAATCTAATATTTTGGCTAAGTTAGTTTAAATGGTTACTCTTTAGGTGGTAAAATTTTGAAGGAAATCTGAGATGGTCAAGCAGAAGGCATTTGTTGAATTGAGGTGGAATGACCCCATAGGGAAGTTAGAAGACCCTCATCAGACGTGTTATTTGTGTAGAGAACGACAGTATTGGTCGGGGCACTGTCATTTTATCGCGCTAGCCATTTCGCCCTTTCGTTTTCATTGTGCCTCTCCATAATTGCGAGGACAGGTAACGTGATGGAGAATTTGTCTAATACTATTGGGTATGTCGGTATGGAGGTCGAAGTGTCCATAGGAAAACTGTAGCAGCAGTATAGTGGCATTGAGAATAAGAACGAAAGCCACTCCACTCGGGAGGCGCGTGTGGCAGATCCAGGGTGCCGTCAGACAAAATAGGCAACAGGTGTAGGCAGTGTGGGGTGATTTTTTTATCAATCGTATCGTGTATACACATTTCTCCGCTGTCTTTGCGTCCGGACGGAGCGCAGTTAGAATAGAAATAGAATAGAATATATATACTTTTTTGATCCCGTGAGGGAAATTCAGTTCTCTGCATTTAACCCAATTTAACCGAATTAGAGAACACACAGCACACAGTGAACACACAGTGAGGTGAATCACACAACCCAGAGCAGTGAGCTGCCTGCCCAACCAGCGGCGCTCGGGGAGCAGTGAGGGGTTAGGTGCCTTACTCAAGAGCACTTCAGCCGTGGTGGACTGGTCGGGGATCGAACCGGCAACCTTCCGGTTACAAGCCCGATGCGCTAACCAGTACACCATGGCTGCCCCAGTTTCGCTTGCATACTTGACTGTTAACTCCCCAGCCCTTGCAACGTGAATGTGTTATTGTCTTTTTTAGGCTACATGTCTCGCAGTGTAGCCTACATTTCACGTAAACATGTAGTCTAATAATGTTTAAGAATGAAATAGTCCAAATGAATTATTATTGTTACAAGTAGGACATTCTAGCTCTAATTTCTTGCGAGGCTACACCACTGAAGCGCCAAATGCGTCATTCTCCGTGTTAAAATAGCCTAAACAATTTATGTTGTTATCGTTATCAGAAGCTATAGATAGCCTACGTCTTTCACTGTAATGCTTGTATTTCACGCATTTGCCTTTAGCAAATGACCCAGCAGCAGCAGAGTGGTAATCAGGATTCGTTATTTGTAAAAGTTGTTTACTTCAACTATTTACTTCGACTGGACTGTGCGATCGCAGCTTTACTTTCACTTTCAGCTGCCCTCATAGTCGGCAAGCAGGTAGCTTAATAACGTGGGATGCGTAACGGTTACAGATTGGGCTATTTAAGATTTTAGATGAGTGACCGCAATATCATCTTAAGTAGCTTTGCCACTAATATTTTTAGCCATTCCTCTAACTTGTTTTTCAAAAAAACCCAGGAAAATTAAATGCCATCCTGCAAGCTTTGCCACTAATATTTTAGCCATTCCTCTAAATCATGGGTTCCCAAACTAAGGCCGGCCCGCCACGCCTCTTTGACCGGCCCTCCACCTCTGAGCAGCTCGTTGGGGGAAAAAAAAAAAAAAAAAAGTATTTTATATATTTTATTTTAGTTGGTTTTAGATAACACCAAAATATTTGTATTAACCATTTATATTTATATAATTGCATGTGTCTGTATTATTTTTATGACTTATCTTTATGACCGAATTTCCGCCACCTCACTGATCGAGGAGCAGTTGAACAGCAGTGCAATGACGTGCAGTAAAGTGAGGAAAATTGATCGAGAGTGTCGGGTTTTTAATGAACAATGGACCAGGGATTATTTTTTTGTTCCATGGAAGGACCGTGCCATTTGTATTATATGTAAAGAAAACGTGTCCGTGTTTAAAGAATACAACCTTCGCCGCCATCACGAAACCCGTCACAAGGAGTATGCTAGCTTGAAAGGGGCAGCGAGAGATGACAAAGTTCGGCGACTGAAAGGTGGGCTAGCAGCTCAACAGGATGCCCTGCTCCGTCAATCACGGGCCAACCTGGCTGCTGTCCGAGCCAGCTACAAAGCAGCTAACCTACTGGCTATTCACGGCAAGCCGTTCACAGACGGTGAATTCGGGAAGGCTATGATGCTGGCTGTGTGTGAGGAAGTGTGCCCCGAGAAGACGGATACCTTCAGAGGGGTGAGTCTCTCGGCACAAAGCATGACTAGGCGAATTGAGGAGATGGGGGAAAACGTCCTTGACCAACTCAGAGAGAAAGCGGAAGAATTTGTTTTTTTTGCTTTAGCCATGGATGAGAGTAATGACGTGCAGGACACGGCACAGCTCTTGATTTTTATCCATGGTGTTAAAGCTCGTTTCGAAGTATCAGAGGAGCTAGCATCTCTGAATAGTTTAAAAGGGACAACAACAGGTGAAAACATATTCGCCGAAGTTTGCAAAACAATGGGCGAGCTTGGTCTGCAATGGACGAAGTTTGCCAGTGTTACAACAGATGGTGCGCCTTGCATGGTCGGATCGACAAGGGGGCTAGTAGGGCGCTTGAACGGCGAGTTCGAGGAGCGAGGTCTCGCTCCACCGATTCAAGTTCACTGCTTGATCCACCAGCAAGCGCTGTGCTGCAAAGTGTTAAAGTGGGCGTCTGTGATGAAGGTGGTCGTGCAGTGTGTCAACTACATCCGGAAAAATGGGCTGAAACACAGGCAGTTCCAGGCCTTTCTCTCCGAGTTGGGGTCTGCCTACCAGGATGTGCTGTACTACACCGAAATCCGATGGTTAAGTCGAGGCAAAGTATTGCGCCGTTTCTACGACCTGCTGCCCGAAATTAACACCTTCCTCCAGTCTAAAGGTGAAACAGTACGGGAGCTGACGGACCCGGGGTGGAAATGGGACCTCGCGTTTTTAACTGATGTGACTGAACTGTTGAACCACCTCAACCTACAGCTCCAAGGCAAAGGGAATCTCATCAGTGACATGTATTCCCACATAAAAGCATTCGAGGTCAAACTGCAGCTCCTTCTGCGACAGGTCCAAAAGCTGGACTTCACACATTTCCCTGCCACCCAAATGTACTGCGCCGAGAAACCAGCTGCCCCTTTCCCTGTTGCGAAGTGCAAGGATGCCCTGGAGATGCTGCAGCGAGAGTTCAGTGTGCGCTTCCGCGAGCTTCATGTCAACAACAAAGACATACGTCTGTTCCAGAACCCGTTTACTGCTGACATAGACGACGCACCTCCCTCTCTTCAGTTTGAACTAGCCGAGCTGCAGAATTGTGATGTCCTTAAAGACGCATTCAAGCCTGACAACCTACTTCAGTTCTATGCTGCTCTACCAGAGTGCACATACCCAAACATCAAGCAACATGCTCTGAGGATGTGCACCGTATTTGGCAGCACCTACACTTGTGAGCAGACGTTTTCCCGCATGAAGCAAATAAAAAATCCAACGAGGAACAGACTCTCAGATGAACATTTGCATCAAACTTTGAGACTGGCAACCACTAGGCTACACCCAGACATCGGACTTCTCGTTAGCCAGAAGCAGGCACACAGTTCACACTGATAGGTAAATATACTGATTTTAACTATTACAATTTTATGTGGCTGTAAACATGCATATAAACACGGACTATGCTTTTTGATGAAATATGATTGTTTTCATTGCATGTTAATGAATAATGCTACACTGTGGCCTATTTGTAAAATCACATCAAGGAACAACAGGCAGCATATTTAGAATTATGATTCAACTGAATGTGTCCAATCTCATCCCTTTATGCCAGGTTTCCAGGCAGCAGGAGAGGGGACTGCAACTGCTGACCTCAAAGATCACTGCCCATCACTTACCTGCCCATCCATCCTTCATCCCACCTTGGTTACAGCAAGTACAAATTCACTGCACATATTGCTGACTTCTGTTACTCTGTTATTCTGTTACTCTCTTCCGAGTGCGTACTGCTCGGTCTCTCCTCTCCTCTCTCCTCCCAATCTCTTCTCTCAGCATCTGCCTCTCCATCGCCCCCCTTCTCTCTCTCTCTCCCCCCCCCCCTCTCTCTCTCTCTCCTCTTTATGCACTGCCCCTCATCTCAATCTCCTATTTCAAAGGGTTATAAATCACTGTTTTAGGTTTGTTGATATAATGGTCATGGCAAACTTTGTGTTATATATTATTATTGGTCAATTTGATTTCATGATCTACATGTGAGCTATTATAGAGCAATGAAGTTCTGTTTGTTGTTGCTCTTTCTGTAATTTAAATGTTTTTAATGCATTCAGTTCGTGACATGTATGATGCACTTAATTATAACTAATAGCTAAGCCTTACTCTGAATATTATTGTTTATTTTTTTTCAATGCATTCAGTTTATTTGACCTGTATGGTGCACTTAATTATAACTTATCAACAGGCCTTCCTACAGTTTGTAATTTTCACTAACCTAGTGTGAATGACCAGAAGTTTCTTGTCTTGATAGTTTCTCATCTCACTGGAAGTTAAACAGGCCTGCCCTTTCTCTTGTATCACTCATAAACTCAATCACCATATTTTTCTAACCTTTCCCTGCTATTTTTACATGGTTGTTATTAGAAAATAAAAGGAATACCTGTGGTATTTCAAATTGGAAAAACATGTGAAGAACTCACTTCTTTTGTAAATCACTTGTAATGATGAACTATTTTGTGCTTGAAATTATGGCTATAACTGGCCATGGCCGAGTATACAGCCCATATGATTGATCCCGGCCCCTCAACACAGTCAGGAACGATAATGTGGCCCCCAGAGAAAAAAGTTTGGGGACCCCTGCTCTAAATGATATTTAACTTCAATAAAATGTGTTCTTGCACATACAGTATGGTGTGAGATGTATACGTTCAGGGCAGGGGTTGGGGTCAGGGGTCACTCTGGGGTTGGGGGTGTTGGTTGGTTGGTTTAGTGTCCCTCACAGGCTTGTAAACTGCCTAGCTCTGCAGGTTGTGCTTGTTACAGGTATTTTAAGACTAGGTTTATTCATTCATGTCGTACTGACACCATTTTAGGGTGTTTTTTGTAAATTTTCAATTCAAATACCCCGTACCCTCCTTTTGGGGTCGCAGTCCCTGGGCCGTGGGCCTGGCCCCCGCACCTTCAAAGACATTCTAGGGGAAACACTGCACTGCACATATTTATTTTCATTTAAATTAAGTCTAAACCACATTCTGTAACCCAACTGTATACTGTCTACACTGCACTATATTTTTTCTTCTGTCTCTGCACCACTTACACTTTGTCTATGACATTGCACTTTTCTGCTTTCCCCCCCACTTCTGGTTAGATGCAAACTGCATTTGGTTGTCTTTGTACTTGTGCTCTGCTCAACGATAATAAAATTGAATCTAATCTAATCCAACCATGCCAGTTTTAATAGAACATAATGTAGCCTACACTTTTGATTTAGCCAACAGACAACAGAACTAGGCTCCTGTTGGCCTATAAGGTAGGTAGTAAGCATATGGTTAGGGCTCCAATTATTAGTTAACACCAGGACTATAGTTTGCCATCAATAGACCCTTTTAATGATTGAATGAAAGTCAAAATTCCAATAGCATCATGCAGTGAGCATTGTCCAGATTCGAATCTGTAACTGTAAGGTCAGAAGCAGAAGCGCCTAGGTCTATCCTTTTACGCCACCGTATGGAACTTGTGATGCAAGCGGCTACTGTTTTATTGGCCAATGTATTTGGTGTGTATAAATGCGCAACTTTGTTTACATTTCCTCGTTTGGCAATGGCGATTTGAAGGCTTCACTGATTAAGTAGCCTAGGCTAGCCTACCCTAAATAGGATACACGCTGGGGTTATTACAGTTTTTCTCAAATGCTAAAACACATTTCACAAACGTTTCCTCCATGTTCCCCAATGTCTAAACACAATACCCTTTTCGAAAGCTACATAAGCACAACCACACCTTCTCACTTCAAAACTCAAACTTTCACACCAAAAGAGCCGCTCGAAGCTTTCAAAAATGTAAACACTATACAGTACACATCATTACACACTATAGCAAAACAACTGAAAACACAATGCTCAATTAGCCCTTTTCACGGTGATGTCAGACGAAGCGTTGCTGGGTATCCTCCGGCATGTCCAGCCGCCAAATACTACAGAAGAAGAAGAAGAAGTATTCATGGGTTTCATCAGGTCCCTTTCCACAGGTGTGCATGCCGGAGGATACCCAGCAACGCTTTGCCGGACATCACGTGAAAAGGGCTAATTTGTGAGAAGGTTCTTTGTTTCATAACTGCCAATGCATATTTTTTTTAAACTTTAGAGTAACGGATCTTCTTAGTCATGCAAAGGATTAGGCATTTGAAGAGTTCTTTTCCAGAACGCTATATCCACCATTTTACTAATGAATTTTCATAAACATATTTTTTTAATTTTGTTTTTCAAGTAATCTCAGTGAAACTGTATTGGGTTATGTTTAGTTACAGTAATTTACAGAGGATGGAGGAAAACGCACTCTTGTTCTGATGCCCAAAAGTTTATTAAACAACGTTTCGGCTTGGAAGCCTTTTAGTTACAGTAATTTATCTTTACTCAATAAAAACAAAACTACATTTTTATTGATATTACCTGAAATGCACAATTACTGTAAATACAGTAACATGATTTGTTACAGTAGTAATGTTTTCAAAAATGGATTTATAGCGTTTTGGAAAAGAGCTCTTCATTTAGAGTTGTGAGTTTCATATGAAGAGTACAGAAAATTCTGCAAGTACTGTACACTACTGTAACAGAACTCGATGCAAAAAAACAGAATCTATTGCACACAACTCTTGAAAACATGATCAGGGTGTGAAGTTCTTTTATTTTCTTCATTCACACCACACACACACACACACACACACACACACACACACCTCAGTCACTGTGCGCATTAGCAACAAGTGTCTTCAATTTTGAGTCATTGTGTGTAATAAATGACACCAGGTGTGTTCATTGTGTTCAGTTATTGCTGACTGTGGTAAGCATTTTGCATCACATGAGCTTTCATTTGAGAATATGTTTTGCAACATGTGTTTTAGCAAGGAAAAATGTGTGAGAACGGAGGATTGTGTTTTGTGAATTGTGTCTTCATGTGAAATGTGTTTATGGTATTGAAAAAATATGGCTAGATTTAGTAAATGTGTTTAGAGAACTGGTCATTTGGTTTAGAGGATTGGCCTTTGTGTTTTAGCATTTGAGAAAAACTGAAAAATTATTGATTTTAGCCCATTATTATTATTGTTATAATTGTTATTATTATTATCATCATCATCAATAATAATAATAATAATAATAATAATAATGAAAACATAGCATATTAAAAATACTAGCTCTAATACAAATTATTTTAATGATTATTATTAATAATAGGTCTATAATATATATATACTAGGCTGGGCCCAGGAGTGTAGGCTAAATAAATCATAACTCATGTCAGGCAATGTTAGCCTAGACTTCATGCGTTCGTCTCTAGCCGACAGGACCCGATATGCTCCAAAAACATCTGCAACTATTGTAGTCCGAACTATGTTGGTAGCAACCAACTTGTGTTCAAACTAACAAAGTACTACAGGTATGTTGGTAGAGCAGTTTTGGGGAACAGTCGTAACTTGGATGTTGGTTAGTTGAACGATGCATCGTACCATGTTGGTAAAAAGCTAACCTACGTAGTTGTATGGGAAACGCACCCCAGATTCTGTTCAAATATACAAACCTATGGCTACTGAAAAAGGTAGGTTAATTTATCAAATGTTATTTTGGTGTATTAAAAAGCATAATTGTTTAAGAATTTCCGAACGAAAGGGGCGATGGTGCTTTTACAATAATGTATAAAATCATATCATATTTGGGCTCAAGCAACAACTATGGCAGAGCTTAAGGACATTGTTGAAAGTTGTGCTGTGCTCTTCTGTAGTCCAAAAAGTGGAGCATATGTCACCAAGCACTTTCAGCGTATTCAGCAGAGGCTGCAAGGGACTGACATTGAAGAGGCAGACCACACTCCTACTGATGCCAAGTTGGTATGTGGCCATACTGTCAAGTTAGGGATTTTCTGTACACAGACACCACTGTTTACGACTTTCTTTCCTCTTGTGTTTGTTGACAGGAAGAATTTCATACCTCACCCTTTGTACAACATTTCAGAGGGGTGGTTGAAAAAGCACAAATCGATACTGCTGGGCCTGACAACCACTACTACCCTCCTGAGTTTGTTCCTAAACTGCTCAGAAATTTCATTGGTCAAGCTCCATTACAGGACGCATGCTTGGGACAGCTAGACAAAATAGATACACATGTGCTGAACATGTGAAAGTGGACACAAAGTCATGTACAACAATGTCAATGTTGTTTTTCATAGGAAACCTGGAAAGACATGGCACTGGACCACTCTATACCCAGTTGGGAAGAAGATACAGAAACACCAGTAAAGCATCTACCCAGGTGAGGCAAACACAACAAAACTCTATGCATGTGTCCAGAGTAATTTCTGTTTTCAGAAGGTTAATGGCAGAGTGTCTTGCAATGGCTGAGCATCTTTGACTGTTTCTCAGAATGACACACAGCAACGAAACCCAGGGCATCAAAAAAAAAAAGCCAGTGGGACCTGAAAAACATAAGATTCCCAAAGCAGAAGTTCAGCAGACTGGACTACTTTGTACTAGCTTATGAAGATGCCCAAAGGGCCTTGTTCAGGGAGTACAAGGACACTGTGGCAATAAACCGCAAGGCTTTTGCCATTTCCACATATGTGACCATTCAAAGCGAAATCAGTCGTTTTGCGCACAACGTTATTTTGAGAAAATCAACAATAACAAACTTCCGGGTTAAAATGTTGAATTTTACGTTTTCGCATAATTCGACTGTATACAGTCTACAGTTTCATATCGTGAACGCATTTCACGGAAAAACAAACATTTTGACTGTTAAACCCGGCGAAGATTCAACACATTTGCTGTCATTCCCGTTGTGCACGCCGCTTAAAAAGGTGATTTCTCCTCTTCTGGCATATCGTGACAGGAGAACCATGTCAACTTTAGATGCGGTTATCTTAGCGATAGTTTGTGTAATACCCTCGATATACATATCGTTGGAAAGCTTAGTTTATGGCCGTTCACGTGAGCACAATAACTTAATTTAATAAATTTTACCGAAACGACTGGTTCCGCTTTACAGGGTCACATATCAGTGGCTGGCTTTTTCGCCCAATTCCTAATGTTCTTATAGATAGAAACACAACTTCTTGAAGAAAAGTACTGAAGTGTTGACTCTTTCTAATGTAACATGTCAATATCCTTCTTTGCTCATGATCGACAGAAGTATGCTGTGGAAGAGGAAAAATGGAAAAAAGGCTGTCGGGAAGACACGAAAGAGGCTTCTACGTTTATACAACAATTGGGTTCTATGAAGCTGTTTCTTTGTTTCTGATTGGCCGAGAGACGTTCCATGAGTTGAAATATCCCACGATAATCCACTCAGACTTTTCACAGCTAATAATAAATCACTCCGCGATACAAAGTCAAATTGTGAAGTGTGATAGTGCGTTCGTTTATGCTCTCCGAGCTGCCTCGGATCTCGGGTGTGATGTCATGTTCACACTTCAACCGTTCTTTTATTCTTTCGTGTGCCCGAGTTCGAGAAGAATAATAGACGTCAAGTTTTGCGGAAGCACTGGCAAGTACCCTGCAAGTACCAAGGGGGCATGCATATTCCCGGAAGTAGAAACACGAAATGAGCTGGTGATCAACGCTCTGCTAACTCCCATGGACGGCCATAGATTGCAGATTTTTTAGCGATCCCATAACTTCATGTAACATGTGCCCTGTGTCGCCCTTATAGCTTCTGTGAATTCTATGTAGGGTATCAAAGGCAAAACTAATTCACTTCTTCCTCGTATATAACGTTGTTTTTTTCATAAAGAAGTATAGTTAGCATGTCGGTTGGAGGGAAGCTAACGTTCGAGGGGAGATTTCCCGTAATGTTTGGATAAGAAGCTGAGTGAGCCTGCACGAAAACCATGACGGAAAGTCATTTGCAAGATCAGTGACAATGCGTGTAGCCTACAGTAGCCTACTGTATGATAGGGTAAAGCATTACCAGGCTAACATTTATCAACACCCGTTTGAAACACAACAAGCCCGATTCCCATTCTCATAGACATTGATACAGACGCAGTAAGGTATTTCAGTTTTATTTTTTACATTTTATTTTCATTATCGCACGTGGGACTTCACACTCCAACATGGACGCCACCGAGAAAGCTGTTGTAGCGGTAGCACTGAAGGAGTACCAAATTTGCGCGGTGTGGGTGTGATAGAAGCGGAGATGGGAGAATCCGCTTAACAGAGAGGCGCGCAACAGACACGCGTAAAAAAAAAAAAAAAAGCTTACGCGCGAATTCCCCCCAATGTGTCTACATGTTTTGTGACAAGTTGCACAACACGCAAACTTTGCTGGCGAACGCAGTGAAAAGTAGTACATGCACTGTTGCATGAATGTATGTATTAACGCAATTCTTTTCCCTTTTTCTTCTCATTCACGTAGGTCTGTGATAACAGCTGTGCTGCAGTCCAGACAACAGGCCATCCTGAAGTCTGGAACAGAATGGGAGATCATGCTTGACTTTGATGACAACACATTTGCCCGCCATTTCAGAATGAGAAGGTCCAGATTTGACCAGCTTCTTCGACTGCTTCTGGAGGGTGGCCTGCGCAGCGACCACAGCCATGGACTTCCCCCCCTTGCCCGTTCCCCAAAAGGCCCTCATGTTTGTCTTATATATGGCCAATCAGAACAGTTATAGAGAAATCTCAGACAAGTTCAACGTTTCCCAGTCAGCGGCGCACTCTGCCATCCTTCAGACTCTTACGGTGATGTCACGGATCGGCCCAAACTTAATTTCATGGCCAAGGGGCTGTGAAAAGAGGATGTCATCTGCGGTCTTTCAGAGCAGATCTGGCCTGGAAGGAGTCATAGACCTCTGAAGTTCGCCTACAAAAAGGATCCAAAGCTGCCATCTTTGCCCATATAAGGAGATCCGGGAGTTAATTGAAGCTAACTGCCTATGGCAAGTTGCATGGTAAGTTAGCTCTGGGGTAGCAAAGATCAAAGTGTGCCGTCTTCACCTATCGAAGATCACAGTATCCACTAGACGGCAGTGGACAAAACTATGTAGTGAAAAACGTCTGCATTTCCAATGTCATCATCCCCGCTAGAGTTTAACAGGTGCGATAATTGAAAATCCCCATGTTATTTTCCCATAGAAAAAATCTCAAGATACCGGATATCCTTATTTGGGCAAAGATGGTGGCTTTTTTGTAGGCGAACTTCAGAGGTCTATTGGGGCAATGAATGGTTGCTACATCAGAGTCCAAAGGCCACCCATTAGAGGAGGGGATTACATAAACAGGAAGTCTTACTATTCGGTCCTCCTTCAGGGCATCGTGAATGATGAAGGGCGTTTCATTGATATCTTCGCTGGACCACCAGGGAGGGTGCACGATGCCAGGATGCTGCGGGGCTCCACTTTTTATGCAAGCTGACAGGAGAAGATGGAGGAGTATCGTCTGCTAGGGGGCAGTGCCTACATTGGCCTTCCCCTTTATAATAACACCAACGCGTGATAACGGGGCCCTCACCGATGATCACCGGTGATCGTTGAAAATGCTTTTGGCAAGTGGCGCCGTGTAAGAGTCCTGCAGAACACCACTTTTTGTCTTCTAATATATGTATATAGTCTTGAAACACCTTTAGTCTTAACACACCTTTAGGTTACATGCTGCCACTCAGACATGCCACCACTACGACATGCTTCCATTAAAGGGATAATCCGGAGTGAAATGCACTTTAGATCAATTTTTCGGACTATTGGGAGTACATACGTTGAGTTGACACCAAAATCATGTCATTCGGATGTATTTTGAGAAAGTTCGAGTTCACTGTTTTTAGCCAAAACTCGTTAGCCTGTAAGTGACCGGGGCAGGTCCTTTCGCCACTACAAAACGCTATTTTTATACCTCTTCTACTGTTCCAAACAACACTACACTTACGTGGTAGTGAGTAGAGGGTCCCTAAAGCCAAACCGAAGTATCCCCACGTCTTTATGTGGTCGGATAGAGAGTCCAGAATGAATTTAATCGAGTCTGTACCTTCCGGAAATGTCGGTGCGGCAGCTGCGCAACGCTTCAACAACACTTTACTAACATTTCCGGAAAGGTACTGACTCGATTAAATTCATTCTGGACTCTCTATCCGACCACATAAAGACGTGGGGATACTTCGGTTTGGCTTTAGGGACCCTCTACTCACTACCACGTAAGTGTAGTGTTGTTTGGAACAGTAGAAGAGGTTTAAAAATAGCGTTTTGTAGTGGTGAAAGGACTTGCCCCGGTCACTTCCAGGCTAACGAGTTTTGGCTAAAAACGGTGAACTCGAACTTTCTCAAAATACATCCGAATGACATGATTTTGGTGTCAACTCAACGTATGTACTCCCAATAGTCCGAAAAATTGATCTAAAGTGCATTTCACTCCGGATTATCCCTTTAAGACATGCCTCTATTTCGACATTCTGCTATTTCGACATGCTGCCAATCCGACACATTTTAGTACCCCCATTCCGACAATTTACAAATCCTATTTTTTTCCACGTCAATTTAACGGACCCTATATGAGCCCGACGGACGCAAAGTGCGTCAAAAAACACACCCATTCTTCTCTGTTACATTGCTCCGCGATTATTAGTCACAGCGAGATGAGACCTATATTGAATGAAAGAGCTCAGAACCGGGGCTTTCCAACGAGATTAGACACGTGTCTATACGATCAAGTATGAAAATAAAAATAAAATCATGAATTTAAATGAAATATCATATTTACAGTCTATATTGCTCTGCGTTCACCCACGCAGCCACTGCTCTCGCTTGAATTACTCCGGGACCAGGCATCGCACAGACATAACAAGCATATCAAATGAAAGAGAAGAAACAGAGCTTTCCATTGATACCAAACACATTGATCCTTTTGTGTTATAGAAACAGACGAAGTGACAAACAAATAAAAATCATATAGCTTCGGCTACCGCGATTTCGTTTGATTTAGGTACTCGTGAAACCGTGGTCAAAAAGATAAGGCTTGCATGTCAGATAAAAGAGGAGAGCTAAAGCTATCCGATACCAAATACAACCTTCTAGGCCATAAAACAGACGAAGTGACAGCAAAATAATAACTTAATTTAGCTCCACTTAGTCCGCGAATAATGAGACAGAGAAGAAAACTTGCCATGTCTATAGAACTGCTTTCACTTCCCCGAGTCGTGCACGCAACAGACACATAACCATAACAAGAAGTCTTCACAATGACATTTTAAATGTGAATCTTTATCATTTTACACAATTGGGTATAGTTATGACATTAATAGCCTATTAATGACCTCATGTCGGAATGGCACGTTGTTTGAAAAAAAAGTGAAATACCGCCACTGCGACCATGAAAAAAATCAATGTCGGAATGGTGGGACTTTTTCCCATAAAGAGACATGCCTCCACTACGACAATTGGACGTCAATGTCGGAGTGCTGGTATGTCGGAATGAACGGCGGTAGCCACACCTTTGCAACCTTTTTCACACCTGACCATTGTCTTCTAATGTTTATAAGGCCCTCATGTTTGTCTGGTATATGGCCAATCAGAACAGTTACAGAGAAATTTCAGACAAGTTCAACGTTTCCCAGTCAGCGGCGCACTCCAGAAATCTTACTTCTCTGTCCTCCTTCAGGGCATTGTGAATGATGAAGGGTGTTTCATTGATATCTTCAATGGACCACCAGGCAAGCTTTTTGTCTTCTAATATATGTATATATAGTCTAGTGATATGGACGCAGTAATAGCCTACGAGTGATTGAAATCGTCATTTAAACCACCAAAGTGGTCAAAACACAATGAAAGCAGTTCATACTTACTAGTGAAACAGGGCGCAGCCATCATGCGATTTGTGACGGATCTGTCTCGGAAACTTCGCTCGGTGTCCTCTGAGTTCAACCGAGGAGGCAAGGGCGCGAAACGAGGAAACAAGGGCGTGCTCGGGTGTGTCACTAGGCAACGTCCTCGGATCTCGCCCTCGGAAGGTTAATCGAACGCACTATAAAGGTGGATATTAGCTAGTTGGATGGCATGTAGGCTAAGTAAAATAGTGATGTTTCAAAGCTAAAAGCATGTCCTAACCAGACGCAATGCGAGCTAACGTTTATTAGGCTACATTGCTTGACAACGGGAGAGATAGAACTAACGACTGGCTTTTGGCCATAGCAACGTGCTTTTAGAACTAACGACTGGCCTTTGCCATAGCAACCATCCATTTAGAACTAGTAACGGCAGTTTGTCCTGCAAGTAATAGAAATTTCTGGCGGAGGGACACAAACAACACAGTTTTAGCGATTTAAACGTTTACATTATAATGGGAAATTAGCGCAAAAAACAAGTGGTAGAATTGTTGTTTAAAAGCAATATAGGACTCGTGGTCGAGGCTACGGCCGAACAACACCCGTGGGGAATATCCAGCTCCCACTCGTGCTATATAGGGAGGGAAAGTGAAAACCAGCGCCCCAAGCAGTTGCGTTCCTATCGAAGAGCAGCTCCAATGTAAAAGTCCCATAGCTATACCAGCGATCTTATCCACCAAAAATATTTTTCAGTCTTCAAACTGTAATAATATACTAACTGTGAAAATATCAGACCCTATTTCGCCTAAATAAAAAAAAAAACGTAATTGCTCGTTTCATTTCATAAATGGACTACAATTGACGTGACACCCTTCCACGACGTTACTCGCCTAGCATGGTTTGTTTATTACATTGCATGTGAATGCAATGTACTGTTATCCCTATTCTTCTTAATATAGTTATTATTCTTCCTCCGACCAAAATCCACGTTTTATAACGCTAAAACCACTTAACCGTTTGACGTCATTCAAACACTCCTACAAAGGTCTTGTAACGGAGATTTGTCCAATGTATTTTTCACATTTGTGAACTTTATACTTGTAGAGATATTTACGATAAAAGATTTTAAAATTCCCATAGAGTTAACGTTGAGACCCTTTGGCGGCAAAGACTAATTGTTACGTCAGTGCTCAGCTGTCTGTAATCAAGGATCTGCACAGGCTGTAACAGCTATGAAAACATTCTACCATGCCACTGCTGTAAACCAGGACGTTATCATCTTGTCTCCTGCTACTCCTGACTTGATTTGTTTATATCGCTACAGTAACCGGTTTGCTCTCGGTAACGTTATCAACAGCTCAAGACAATCTAACCTAACGTCAACGTAAACACTGTAGGCCTATTTAGCTAACGACAAGCAAGTTACTAGCAAGTTACAAGCAACTAGTTGCACCATGGCTCAAGCCTTCTTATCACAGTCGTTTCTAGTAGGCTACAAACTGCATTGCTATATTTTCACGTTTGTTTGTTAGCAAGCTAGTCGGGACTTGCCAGCCAGGCAATCATGTAAAGCTTTCGGCATCATTCACAAATTAAAAACCTTTGTTAACAGTTTATTGTACATTCCTATTAGGACAATCACACACCTGGAAACACTTCGAAGATACTAGCTCATCATGTAATATGTGTAGCCTAAAAAATATCCTACTGTAAGCTAACGTTACATTTGCTAGATATCCTACCTGTTGCTGCATCATCGTTGATTGATTGGCGTTGTTTGAGATTGTATTCCGTATTTCCAATGGTGTCTAAATCTATAGCCTATGGCCTACTTTTAACCTGCATTAGTGTAGACAGAGACGGTTGACTATACGATCTTTGGTGTAGATATGAAGGCTATGTAAGCTATCCTACCAGTCGTCACTGTAGGCTACTAAAGTGTCAGCTCTTGCAACTCGTTTTAAGTAGGCAACTTAATTTCAGTCTTTTCAATTCTAATAAATGAAGAGTTATTTTCCAAAATAGCCTATATCCACAATTTTGATGCATTTTCATAAATCACTTTTTAAATGGCACTTTCCAAGTAATTTCAGTGGAATTGTAATTGGGTTATTGTTATTCTATTCTTCTGCCTAATAGCCTACAATGTTTTACACAGTCAGCAACCTGTTTGCATTTACATGCAATGGTAATTCCTTCCATGGAATTACATTGTCTAGTTATTAGCCTGTTAGCTAGTTGGTTAGTTAGTAGACAATCACACTTACTGCCAGCTCTTGTGTGAGTAGGAGCACAACACAAGTTATCCTAACATAAAGGTAATTACCACGCAGTTTACATCGCTCTCTGTTATTACAAAAAATATGTAAAGCCAGTTCAGCAAATTGCCATTTTGATCAGTTGGAGATGAAGCGCCCAAACTGGTGAAGTCAAATGCTACTGTAGCTAGTAGCCTACTGTAGTTCGTTATCACCATGTTAAACTCAAAACAATTAAACTGATCCTAAAAAATAAAGTATGACCACTAGAAGCAATAGAGCTGACCTAAATGCATAGCATATTGAGGGCATTTAACACTAGAAGCGCCAAGCACCGGTCATTTGACCGCTGACGCGTATTACTAGAAGCGCCGTGTAGGTTTGACCTAGATATACCTAGAACTGCCGGTTGAATTCCAGGACCCTACGTTCACGACTTTTCCTAAATACGCGTTTTGTCACCCAGAATTTTTACATGATCAAAAGCACACCGGTACAAGCTAGTTTAGAGCTATTTTGCGCTCACTTATGTGACAACACTATGTTGTCTCGCGTTCGGCCATGTTTGTCCAGGCTGCTATTCTCTTTACTCACAGCAGATGTCGCAAGGGTTTCCTGTCAGTCGGGCATGAGAATAATATTTTACCATAAAACATGTAGTTTATATATGTGCAATATGTATTATATATGTGATTTATTTTAATAACTATTTTTCATTTACATGGCATAGTCTAGAGGCGATTTACAGTGGTAAAATGCGAGTTTGTTTTGAAAAAATTGCGACGTTCTATTAGGCAGGCCTACATGTGTAAACAATATTTTCAGCTGAAATTTGCCGTAGCCTATTTATGTACATAGGGCGCGTATGCCTACGTATTATCTTCTATTTGAAGGCTATCTTTTAAAGCTCAGACTAATGTATAAGCATTTCTTACATAGCCTACTGTATTTGCTGGACTGACTGAGTTACGTCGCGTCAAACACCTATCCTATTTCCAATTTTGAAGATTACAAAATGATAAGTGGCGCAGCCCTTGGCTGTTGAGCAGGAGGCCCGGGTTCGCAACTCAGTACAAGTGAAATTTTGTAGCTCAGATTGACTGAATTCACTGACCGTTTTTCAACGTCGACGAACAATTATTTTGTTAATGGTTTTTAATAACAAACTATCTGAAATAAACGGATGAATCACAATACTGTTTACCATTAACGGAAAATAATTTCGCCAGCCAATCATTTTCTAAGCCAAATTGAGCCGCCATCTGACAAACTTTGGCTAAGCCAGTTAGACTTTTTGCATCTAAAAATAATTATATCATAAAGACACACGCGAAAAATAAACAATAGCCTATAAACGATTCCCACTGGATAGGCCTACACCACATCAGTATTGTGCTCGTTGCTACGATAGGCTACACAGGACTCAGTTGCATTTTCTGTAGAAATGAAGTGGCAACTAAAGCCATTATCAGCCATGAAAACTTTGGCGGCTGCAGCAGCATTTAGGTTTTGGCTGAGCCAGCTAGCCAGCCACTAACTTCATCAGCCAGCCGTTATTCTCAAAGCAAATGGCTTCGGGGTCCACCATTGCAAACATAGCCTATTTGAAACCGATCATTCCCCCTCCCCCATACACGTCTAACCAGTTCACAGAGTGGGGGGAGATCGTTTTGCTACGTGTGGACATGATCTTAGGCTACAGACTTCACAGCAGCATTGACAACTGCCTCCCCACCCCCACCCCTCTCTCTGCCGCCTGCATAGGCTGTAAGCTGGCTGTTTGTTGTTTAGCCTACATGCAACTCGTGGAAGAATGCGCAATCATGTTTCATAGCATATTCGCGTTTCAGAATGTTCGAGTTCACCAGCGTGCGTGTAGTTGTGTGAATAGAAAAGAATAGAATAGAATATACTTTATTGATGCCTTGCTCAAAAGGACTTCTGCCATAATTATATAAAGCTTTATATGTCTATGACTTCTGCCATATATAGGTCGGGGATCGAACCAGTCTTGGACGTAGGGGCTGAAGCTCTAACCAGTGGGCTACAGCTGTCTCTCCAAGATGTTAAAATGTGTGTCTCAATGCTGAATCACGAATTCACATAGAATTTAGCTTAAAGGAATAGTTCGGAATTTTGGACATAGGACCTCATTTCCAACTTTACCGAGGTGATATAGGTCGGTGGAGACCCTTTTTATCGCGCTTAGCCCCTTCCTTCAGTTGCAGCGTCCCCCTTTGCTAACGCTGGTTTTGAGCTAACACATTTCTACGGTAACATCAGTCTGACATCAACAACAGTCTTACTCACTCCACCGCACACCCGAGACAAGTCAATTAAATCGTCGGACTATCGATATACATGTCCGTGTTGATAGAATAATTTTAGAAATAAAACTAACCTTGCAACTCAATGATTTATTACATTTTGAGGGACTAGTTTCTCAATATCAATCCGCCACTGCCATACAGGGAACAGAGTAGGCTATTGCAATGCGATGCAAGGTTTGTTTTATTTCTAACATGGTTCTATCAACACTAGGCATGTGCATCGATAGTCTGACGTTAAAATGTATTTGTTTCGGGTGTTCTGTGGAGTGTTTTCAGTGGCATGCTGGATGTTACCGTTGACTTGCGTTATCTTGGCACCAGATTAGCACGAGATGAACGCTGCAACTCATAGGAGGGGCAGAAATTCACTGAAAATGGTCTTCACCAATCTATATCACCCAGACTGAGTTGGAAATTAGGTCCTATGTCCAAAATTCCGAACTATTGCTTTAAATTGTAGAAACAATAGGCCTAGGCTTTTTCTGCTTTTTTTCAGCAGACATCGAAACATAGCCTACACATTGGCAAAACGGAGATATCTTTCACTCCTCATTTTTAATTACGTTTTTAATCGCACCTATGCCTGCTCAGCATAGCTCTCTATATCTCCCTCCCTCCGAGGTAACTAGACCCTACAAGATGCTTCTCCCTAAATGAATGAAAATTAGAAAGTAGCCGCGGTAGCCTGTAAAATGTGGCATGAAATCAAGGCTACTGTGTAATTGAAACCAAACTAGGTTAGGCTCTTTGTTCCAGGTCCGATCATTTTCGGGCGGCGCGAACATATAGGCTACCTAAATAGAAGAGAATTTGGGGAGTGATTTAGAACTAGCCACCCATTCATTTTAGAGCTTAGATTATCTGCCCAAACCCGAACTGCGGGGTACGGATCTCAAGATCCAACACACCGGTGTTGGGTCGACATTTTTCATCCTTCCCCTCCCGTCGGGTCAGGCTCCTAATCACAGAACGCGTATGTCTCCGTTTCAAAATTGCCTATTATAAATAACATTTCTAAGTAGCATACAAAATGTAAAAACGAAATATAAAAAATTAAATACTATGAAAAAGTTGAAAGTCAAGTTTGCTTAAGGTTTGTTCAAGAACTCTTCCAGAGTTTTTACCTCAAACAACACAAATCAACACAAATAAATGAACAGATAACTCAAACGTGCTGTATGTCATAATGAAACAACCACAGACTACAACACCGCCTGACAAATGTATGACCAAACGATTTGATTCGTGCACGAAGCGCCATCTAGCTATCATTATCTGTAAGTAACAGCCTCCCAGTCTAAGGACTCGGCGGTCTTTTGACCGCCTCGCCGCGCTTTAAGTAGTTCACACCAGTACGGCGCTTCTAGTAGGTCGTCAAAGCGGTCAAATGACTGGGGCGCGGCGCTTCTAGGTATAAGTGGGTCAGAACGGCACGGCGCTTCTAGTGTCAATTAAGTTCCCATCATGGGCCGACATATATTTTTTCTAAAAGAAAATCCCATCCCATCCCGCTAGCCTCTAGGAACGCAACCACTAGATGGCGATGAGATTACTTTCCCTCCCTATTGCTTAAATGACTGATGAGGTACCTTCATTACTGTTTATTGTTATACAATTTCCAGATTTACAATAGATTTTTGAGGTCACACTCAATCAAGGAGCCCTTTTCATACACATAGCATTATATGGTTATGGTTATAGTTATTTAGCAGACACCTTTGTCCAAAGTGACATACAAATAAATATACATTATATGGTGGTTCTGCTTACACAGAACACACCAGGCAAAATACTGCGAACACCGAGGTCGCATAACTCTCGGAGAATTATAACCTAGGCTAACATACATGAAGATGGTGCATACACAAATGCAATACAATTGTTCATGTGTTGTGATGGCTACCACAACAACCCCAAGAAGACAAAGTTGACTCCACCCATGCTCTGGACAGTGATAAATAGGACACTGAGGTACAGTAGGACAGTAGAATAGCCTACGCGCACAATGAACAATAGAACTTCCGGTTAACTTCCGTGTGTTGAGTGCATAGACCTAAAAGAGGCCTACTACACCACTGCTGTTAGTGAAAACATAGTAATAGGCTAACGTAGCACGAGTAGCCTACTCTGGTCGTTTCGTGAATGGGGGACATGGTCAGGTCAACCAAATGAACATGGTTAGCCTAGAGCAAAGAACCAAAAGAACATGATTAACGCAGGAACATGGGTAACCATCTTAACGCTATCTTAACACTACACACATCCTACACTTAAACTGTGAGGTGGTTTAGATCTGTCCATTGACGGATGACATATTTGCCCTCACACACATACACTACTCCTGTCACTGGATCTTTCTTGGATACTGAGAGGAAATACAAAACCCAAGTTAAAATACACACAACCAGTTGCTAATCATATCAACATCACAAGGTATTTAATAAAGTACGTCGTAATATTGACACAATTTGATGTTTTAAAATACATGTCTGCTAGCTAGTCAATGTCAACGTTAACAGCTGATCTAGCCGCTAACAGCTGATCTGGCTGGTAAGAGCTGAGGTATCGCGCTACTCACCTTTAAAGTTGTGGATGTAACTTGAGATGTATCATTTAAATCCCTTTTCACGCTTACAACCGGGCGCAGGTGAACAGTGGTCTGCAATCCGATGGACGTCGTTCACATCAATTTTTGGGAGGCCTTGTAAACGGTTACATGTCGGCAGTCCGACATCCTGCCAGTCCGACATCCCTTTCGTCTGACATGCCGCTATTCAGACATGGTGTTATTCCGACATGCTGCCAATCCGACACATTTTAGTACCCCCATTCCGACAATTTACAAATCCTATTTTTTTCCACGTCAATTTAACGGACCCTATATGAGCCCGACGGACGCAAAGTGCGTCAAAAAACACACCCATTCTTCTCTGTTACATTGCTCCGCGATTATTAGTCACAGCGAGATGAGACCTATATTGAATGAAAGAGCTCAGAACCGGGGCTTTCCAACGAGATTAGACACGTGTCTATACGATCAAGTATGAAAATAAAAATAAAATCATGAATTTAAATGAAATATCATATTTACAGTCTATATTGCTCTGCGTTCACCCACGCACGCAGCCACTGCTCTCGCTTGAATTACTCCGGGACCAGGCATCGCACAGACATAACACGAAACACATCAAATGAAAGAGGAGAAACAGAGCTTTCCATTGATACCAAACACATCGATCCTTTTGTTTTATAGAAACAGACGAAGTGACAAACAAATAAGAATCATATAGCTTCGGCTACCGCTACTTTCGTGGTTAAAAAGATACGGCTTGCATGTCAGATAAAAGAGGAGAGCTAGAGCTATCCACAGATACCAAATACAACCTTCTAGGCCATAAAACAGACGAAGTGACAGCAAAATAATAACTTAATTTAGCTCCACTTAGTCCGCGAATAATGAGACAGAGAAGAAAACTTGCCATGTCTATAGAACTGCTTTCACTTCCCCGAGTCGTGCACGCAACAGACACATAACCATATCAAGAAGTCTTCACAATGACATTTTAAATGTGAATCTTTATTATTTTACACAATTGGATATAGTTATGACATTAATAGCCTATTAATGACCTCATGTCGGAATGGCACGTTGTTTGAAAAAAAAGTTAAATACCGCCACTGCGACCATGAAAAAAAAAAATGTCGGAGTGGTGGGACTTTCTCCCATAAAGAGACATGCCTCCACTACGACAATTGGACGTCAATGTCAGAGTGCTGGTATGTCGGAATGAACGGCGGTAGCCCTTGTAAACAACGACAGAAAAATGCCATGTTTCCGCGGTTTCCGCAAACAAAATCAGCTGTCAGTTGTGGCTTGCTTCTATAGCAACCAGAAATTGTCGAGCGCACTCTCAAGACGCGGAAGTTGAACTCCTTAGTTACGTGCACGTAGCATATTGTAGTGGTTTCATGAGTTGCATTATCAATAACTAATGACAATTGTGTCTGCAAATATAAAAGCAGGTACTTCACTATAGTTATGTATTGTCCTTGTCATGATTCCTGCAGTGCTTTGAACAACCAGTCAGAGAGCTGCTCAAAGAAGAGGTATGTATGTTGAGAGGCCTGTTATTTCACTGACCAAATGCTACATCTCCAATTTTATTAATTAGTCTGTGTTGCATTTAGGATGGATTTTCAACCGATGTCACATCTGCAACGGACCTTGGTCAGGACAGAGCACAGAAAGCTGTTGTCAGTGAGCTGCTCAAAGAAGAGGTACGTATGTTGAGAGGTCAGTTATTCACTGACCAAATGCTACGTCTCTTATTTTATTAATTAGTCTGTGTTGCATTTAGGATGGATTTTCAACTGATGTCACATCTGCCAGTGACCTTGGCAAGGACAGAGCACAGAAAGCTGGTGTCAGTAGGCTGCACAAACAAGGGGTGTTGAGAGCAATGTCTTTCACTGTCCAAGTGCTACATTTTACTACAATGTTATTAATTACTGTGTTGAATTTATAGGACTAGTGCCGTGCCCGTGCAAACAATGTTTTCCAAAAAACGTGTTGCCCAATGACGTTGATGCAGGTAGGCTATATCATGTTTGGTGATGAAGTAGAATCAGGCCCGTGCAGTCAGAGCTTTTTACTCTGTTTGCAAAGTAAAAAACGTGAAGGGGAAATGATAGCATAAAGCTAACCACCATCAGTGCTATGAGGCGCTAGGCAACCGCGGTTGTTGATGAGTAGCCTATATGCAACACGTTACTTTAACAGCCTGCTTACCAACATGGGTGCATGTGTGTCGGACTCAGCATGTTTATCCAACATGAACAATCTTGAAACGGTCCGTTGTTTACGTGAGACATCGTAATTTCCATGAATGGCAACACTTGAGTTTGTCAGCAAAATGTGCATTTTTGTTGTCCGAACACAACCAAACTTTGCACTGCACTCACGCATGTCATTAGCAATACATGTGCCAAATTTTAGGGCAGTTGTGTCACAAGGTGACTTGGGAGGGAACTAAACGTGTGGCTGCCCAGGAAACTAATGGGAAACAATGGACTGTTTTAATCAGTGTGAATGAGTTGCAGGTGTGATATGCATGTCAGCAGGGGCGGTGATTGGCAAATTGGCCACAGCCCGTACCCTTTTAAACACATCGTCCTTTGGACGCGACAGAGAAGACACACACAGGATAAGGCCGGAGCGGCCGGACGGGCAGGGAGTGGACTGGACCTCGTCGGTGACGGCGCCTCCCGACGGACTGGGAGGCGAGCGCGGGGCTAGGCCCAAGATGTCCCAAGGAACCGGGACTTGCGCGCTGGGTCTGAGGCCACACATCGACGCTGCGTCAAGCCAGAGGAGCAACTCTCTGCCATGCCTAGGGCATGTGGACTGGACCGACGTGTGAGTAGCAGCTGCAGGGCTGCCGGATACTGCACAGTGGGATGGACGGTGTATCGTTGGAGGATGCACTGTAACTGGACTGTTTTATACCTTTTAGTGAACTGTTATGCCGCGTTGTGGATACCCTTGTCTAAGGGAAGCCCCTGATCTCTGCCTGCTTGCTCACGAGTGTGTTTGCTGTGTAAACCTTCACAAGAACTTAATTGCTGTGCTTTGCTTGCACTTTTTGCACATTTGTCTTACTCTCCAGGCTGCTATGGGCTGACCGCGGACAGTGCGTCCATTAGCCACCAGCGGCATTTCCCAATCCCCTTTCCCCGTTGTTAATTGTGTATTTTAATAGTAAATAAATCCTCTATTTTTGTTTATTCACCTTGCCTCTGTCGACCTTATTGTTTGGGTGTGGTCAATGCTCCCCTGTGTGGAACGGTAGAAAGGGGTGGATGCCAGTGGCGCCCCCTACCTGTGACAGTTGGATGAGTGGTTTGAGAGTTATGTGTGTCATAGACAGAGTGACACAGACAGACGTTCCTTGCATTAATAGTAGTCGGCAGGCCAACACCAGGAAATGTGCTTAGAAAACACTTTTGATGGCATTTTTTGTTAAAAGTTGGCAACCATGCTAAAAGTTATTAGAGGGCTCTGAGGTTCCAGAATCCAGCGGTTGCCAAAATCATATTCATAATTTAAGGTCAAATTTGAAGGTCAAAAGGTCAAAAACAATGCATTTTATGGTTTGTCTATTTGGGGGGCTCTATTGTCATAGCATTCTTTTTAAAAAGTTGGCAACCATGCTAGAAGTTATCAGTAGGGTCTGAGGTTCCAGAATCCAGTGGTTGCCAAAGTCATATTTAGAATTTAAGGTCAAATTTGAAGGTCAGAAGCTCAAAAACAATAATAAATGTTATAGATTGTCTTTTTGGGGACCTCTTTTTTTCATGGCATTCTTTTTTAAATGTTGGCAACCATGCTAGAAGTTAACAGTAGGGTCTGAGGTTCCAGAATCCAGTGGTTGCCAAAATCATATTCATAATTTAAGGTCAAATTTGAAGGTCAGAACCTCAAAAACAATAAATACATGTAATGGTTTGTCTTTTTGGGGACCTCTTTTTTGATGCCATTCTTTTTTTTTAAATGTTGGCAACCATGCTAGAAGTTAACAGTAGGGTCTGAGGTTCCAGGATCCAGTGGTTGCCAAAATCATATTTAGAATTCAAGGTCAAATTTGAAGGTCAAAAGCTCAAAAACAATACATTTTATGGTTTGTCTTTTTTGGGGGCTCTATTTTCATATAGCATTCTTTTCAAAAAGTTGCCAACCATGCTAGAAGTTGTCAGTAGGGTCTGAGGTTCCAGAATTCAGTGGTTGCCAAAATCATGTTCAGAATTTAAGGTCAGATTTGAAGGTCAAAAGCTCAAAAACAATACATTTTATGGTTCATCTTTTTGGGGGGGCTCTATTTTCATAGCATTCTTTTTAAAAAGTTGGAAACCATGCTAGAAGTTGTCAGTAGGGTCTGAGGTTCCAGAATCCAGTGGTTGCCAAAATTAAGTTCACAATTTAAGGTCAAATTTAAAGGTCAACAGCTCAAAAACAATAAATAAATGTTATGGTTCGTCTTTTTGGGGACCTGTTTTTTTTTAATGGCATTCTTTTTAAATGTTGCCAACCATGCTAGAACAGTGGGGTCTGAGGTTCCAGATGGTACTTGCCACAATGATAGGTAAATGTGAAAAGAATTTAGATTTTAACACACATCAGAAGCGACCAGGTTGCCAGGCTCACTGAAGAAGAGTCAACATGAGTCCGCTTCAACATTAATTTGTTTTATCCACTCATGACTTTATATTGGGATGTTTGATTTAGTTTATCATAGAGCGGCTCTGGCCTGTCAGCCTGGGGCATTCGAAAATGTGTACATTCCAATTGGTTTTCGCCGAGCTACATCATAGTTCATTAGCATATTCAGACTTTTAACTTTTTCGATCTGGTCACCCAATTCGTTTCGCTTTATTATTTTGTTTTATGTGAGGCACATTGAGCTCCCCTGTATGAAATGCACTATATCAATAAAACTTGCCTTGCCACCGTATTTGCTATGGACACCCTATTTGCAGATAATGACGTTCGTCACTCTGGTTGCTTCTGATGTGAACACACGGTTAGATGATAAGTTACATAAAACAATCTTTAGTTTTGCGGATGACAAAAAATAATGACATCATTAGGAAATAAAAACCGAGAGTAGAGACTGTATTGCACACTTTCCACGTGGAATTATTCATGGTCTACAGGCAAACCATGAGGAGGCTGACACACGCATCATCCTACATATGCTGGAAGTAATTAATGCTTTTACGAGAACATCATTGTGAAGTGCCGTGATACAGATCTCCTCCTTCTGCCTCTTCACTTCACTAGAAACCAAGTCTGCAAGGTGTGGATGATGAGTGGGACTTCCAAGGAATGTGAGTGCTACCCAGTCCACCTTATCAATGAGAACTACCTCGGGTATTTGTGGATAATGTACTCGGCTTCCATGCCCTAACTGGTTGTGATACTGTCTCTTCATTTGCTGGACATGGGAAGAAGTCATGTTGGACTGTGTATTTGCAACACCCAGAACGGTTACATGGTGTTGGTCGGGATGGGCCTCAAGGTGACGTTGAGGAGTTTTTGTGCCATCTGTACAAAGCACCATGCACATTTTTGGGTATTGACAGGGCTAGACATGACTTGTTTCAGAGAGGCAGAAAGGCAAAAAGGCAATGGAAATGTTACCTCCAACAAGTGATGAATTGTCATTGCATCTTGCATGGGCAAATCACCAGGCAAAGGTATGGTTGCAATCTGACAAGGTAGATGTTATGGCCTGGTCAGATTGCACAATATCAGCCCGATTTTGGCCATTTGTCGTGACCGACAAGTTTACAGCGCCGTATCCGATTTCAAATGATCGGGCACGACATCAAACGCGGAGGGAATCTTATAATGTGACATGCTTCACGACTTGCGATTTGTCGTTCACAACGTTCTAAAACAGCCCGACCAAAAGACTGGCTTGGCTTGTCAGAAATTTGACGGGAGTCGTAATGACGCGACCGATGCTTTCGGTGTATGTGGCCACTCTCCCGACCAAGACGCGGAGAGGTTTTCATGGTTCTAAAATCGTATAGTGTGACATGGTAGATCGTAAACGACAATTGTGAGCGACAAAAACATTGTAGCCTATAGTCTGACCCTGCCATTAGTGAAATCCCTGAGGAGACAGGTGGTTGGAAGGTTGTAGACCAACACTTGGTGGTTGTGTGACTCAGGAACCTCCTGTTCCAAGTAGTTGCTTGGAGCTGATAACTTGTGGTTGTAGAACCAAGTGCCATACACATGCCTGCACTTGCCTTAAGAATGGACAGCCTTGCACACCTGCATGCAGTTGTGATGCTGATGGATGTCTCAACAATGTAGGGATGGAACATGATCAGGACGAGACAGCCTTTTTGTAATACAGCAACAAAAATTGCACATTGCAAAACATTGCATATATTACAAAAACATTCAGACAGTCTGAATTGACATTTGAATTGACATTGGCCGGGTTTCCCAAAATTGTTAAGAAGCTCTTAAGTGCTAAGAACTTCTTAGGAGCGTTGTAAGAATGTTCTAAGAACGCTCCTAAGAAGTTCTTAGGACTTAAGAGCTTCTTAACGATTTTGGGAAACCCGGCCATTGACATTTTGCCTTGAAATGAAGAAGCATTCTTGTTATTCATTAGCAATATATTCTCTAGAGAACGTTTTGTGTTATTCATAGCATAAAGGAGTAATGGCCATATGAAGTCTATATATCCAAATTATTTATCAATACAAATAAATATTTATCAAAAAAATCTTTCAAACTTTTCAAAAAAGAATGCCATGAAAATAAAGCCCCCAAAAAGACTAACCATAAAATCTATTGTTTTTGACCTTTTGACCTTCAAATTTGACCTTGAATTATAAATATGATTTTGGCAACCACTGGACTCTGGAACTTCAGACCCTACTAATAACTTCTAGCATGGTTGGCAACTTTTTTAAAAGGATGTCAAGAAAATGGAGCCCCCCAAAAAAGACGAATCATGAAATCTATTTTTTTCGACCTTTTGACCTTCAAATTTGACCTTAAATTATAAAAATCATTTTGGCAACCACTGGATTCTGGAACCTCAGGCCCTATTAATAACTTCTAGCATGGTTGCCAACGTTTTAAAAAGGATGTCTTGAAAATAGAGCCCCCCAAAAAGACGAACCATGAAATCTATTGTTTTCGACCTTTTGACCTTCAAACTTGACCTGAAATTATAAAAATGATGTTGGCAACCACTGGATTCTGGAACCTCAGACCCTACTAATAACTTCTAGCATGGTTGCCAACTTTTAAAAAGGATGTCATGAAAATAGAGCCCCCCCAAAAGACAAACCATTAAAATCTATTGTTTCCAACTTTTTGACCTTCAAATTTGACCTTAAATTATAAATATGATTTTGGCAACCACTGGATTCTGGAACCTCAGACCCTACTAATAACTTCTAGCATGGTTGCCAACTTTTAACAAAAAATGCCATCAAAAGTTTTTTTTAGGGTCTTGGCCTGCCGACTATAGGTAGATATCACTGATACCTCACATGCCAAAAACAGAGGCAGAAGAGGACCACTATGGCAGGGTAGGGATCCCATAGCCATGCTGCCAGTAAGGAAGTTGACATCACAGGCAACAAAAAGCTTCTTGCCTTTGTGTAACCAGCACACATGGCTCACCAGTGATATCATTGACACAGCTATGTATTTCCTGGCAAAAAAAGCACACAGACATAGAAGGACTCCAGTCTGTACTTACATTTTGTGCAATCCAAAATGGAGGCATAGTTGGAACACCCACTGGCAAATTCATTCAATGTCTCCATGTGAGAGGCAACCACTGGATGACAGTCAGCAACCTGCATTGTGAGCCCAGTGAACTGGTTGTATATGATAGTCTGAGGCAAATGCCTGATAAGCACATCAATCAAATGTTGTCTTTGCTTGTGCGGCCCAAAGCCAAAGAATTCACTGTAATGGTACCAAAGGTGCAGTGCTATTGGATTATTGTGGATTATTTGCAATAGCATTTGCTTATGCACTGTGCAAATTGAACAAACCAGAAGAATGGCAATACATTGTGAGTAGCATGCGAAGAACATTATTGACCCATCCCACTCACGTGACCTTAGTAAGAGCGGCTGCCATTTTGGACATGTAGTGGACTGAAGTTTGAATGCAATGGACGAGAAAACGTAAATGAAAAACGAGTAAAATAAAAATGCAGAAAACACCTTCACTGTCCAGCGATGTAGGGCATTTACAGGGTGAGCAGAGGGATCGTCCCTGGAGCCGGTGGTCGCCATCTTATTGCAGCTAAGGTTTGTTTACGTTCACATTTAACGAACTGCATGTCGCACACTGAAACAAGTTAGTATCAACCAGTGGCATTTTCTCCCGGGAGCTAAGGCCCTATCTTGTCCGACAATCACTATTGTAAATTGCCTACAGGACTGTTTTGTGCATTCTTTCTTTGTGTGGAGATGTGTGAGGGAGGGAGAGAGAGAGACAGTGCGTGTGTGTTGCAGTTACCAATGACCCTCGTCCAGTCTGTTATGTCTTTTACATGGTCTGTAGGTTAGAGTAGGGATAATCAACGACGCGCCGTGCGTTTATAGGAAAATAATGCACGTTCGAAGTGGTAATAAGGACCCGACGCCGCAGGCGGAGGGGACTTTACACTTCGATAAGTGAACAACAAACAACAAACAAAAAAATACGTATTCGTCACTTGGCTTCCTCGGAAATGTCCCTTACGCCTCGTCACTGGTATTAACATAGCATTAACAAGTTGACCATGTTCGATTCCACTTATGCATGTGAGAAATCCTAGTCTACTATTCAGTTTAGAGGAGAGCTTAATTTAGTCAAATTGTGTTCGCTCTCGAAAGCTTTGCCCGCGGACATGCGATTGATCTTGCAAACGCAAACACGCATGCCAGAAATCTCTATCACATATTTAAAAATATAAAGACAAACTTGCGCTCACGAAGCAGACGATTAAAGCCTCAATGCTTGCATAAAACGTCACCTCACTGAATATGAGCCAAGGCCATCAGCAAGTCCATGCAGCACTAGAATGGGCCTGATGTTGAGTTTCGTAAATTACATGTCAAAGATATGTGTTGATAACTTTATTGTTACTTTGAGGCTACCAAAGGACGCTGTTGTTCTATTCCTTTCGATTATCCTTTTAATTGTTTCCGCGTGTTAGCCGTGGTAGACTACTGGTAGTTCATGTCCAAAATGGCACTTACTTTTGCTCTGACGTCACGTGGGATGGGTCAATACAAAAACATGTGTAAGAATGAGCCAGAGGTAATCCTAGAGCCAAGCGACAAAATAACCAAAGGATAGACTTGGTTGTCAAAGGTGGAGGTTTTTTGCATTTGTCGAACAGCATGTAACAAATTATGGTGCAGTGTTCAAACTGCCAAGAATGGTATCATCCAACATGTGTCGCAATACCACAGAGCGCTCTGAAGAATGAGGAGATATGGTTATGCCCCACATGTCAGTAGATTTCTCTCTGTGTATATACTGCATAAATGAATGCATGAATGTATAAATGTATAGGGTTACAAATGTTTATACAGAAATAATTTCAGTTCAGTAAAGATGATGTCTTGATCTATGTCTGTCTGGGTGTCTCTCTATGTCTATTTCCTTTCATTATGTGGTGTACAACTGTTTTCCTTGGTTTCGACTTTTGCTTTTACTGGTGACGGTCAGTGTTTGTGTGTAGTTTTGTTGTGAAACTCCCAATAAAAAGTTAATCACAAAAAACAAGTGTGTTTACATAGAGCAATGACATTAGTTCAGTAATAATGAAGAACCTGTCCTTTCCTTATGTATTGATCTCTCTCTCTCTCTGTATGTTCTATGTTGTATTACCCTGAACAGTTTCTTCAACCGGTTCGACACCCAAGACCACACCCCCACCTGTGAGGAACTTCTCAGAACCCTCCCCCCTCACGAGCCTCACCACCCGCCCTTCACAGAGGAGGATGTGCAGCGGCAGCTGGCCAGGTGCATTCTGGCAAGGCACCAAGGCCAGACGGCATCCCAGCAAAGGTGCTGAAGTTCTGTGCCATGGAGCTCTCCCCCATCTTCCACTCCATCTTCTGGGGATCCTACAGGACAGCAACAATACCCACCCTCTGGAAAACATCAACCATCACACCTGTACCCAAGAAACCACGCCCCTCAGAGCCCAACCACTTCCGTCCAGTCGCACTCACTCCAATAATGATGAAATGCATGGAGAAAATCATACTGCATCTCATCCTACCAAAAGTGAGTACACAACTGGACCCATATCAATTTGCATACCGGCCAAAAAGGGGAACAGAGGATGCAGTGGCATGCCTTCTCCACTCCCTCCTTCACCACCTCCAGACTCCCCACAACTACGCTTCAGATCTGTTTCAACCTCACTCTGACCATCACTACGGTCTAAAAAGGAATGATCACCTTCGTTCTGCCTATCACCGAGACCATATGTCAAAATAGTCATGTCCATGACCTCCGGAAGCAGAACGACTTGCGTTAATAAATAGCAGAGAATGCTCCCGGGTCAGTCTCCTATCCCTGAACGCCTCAGAATGGTCCGAGCGACAAGGATAGTGATGGTCATCCCTCGGTCTCACAGATCCATAGTTACATTCGTAACCTACGTTCTGTTTGTTGACTTCAGCTCTGCATTCAACACAATCCAGCGCCATCAACTCATCAAGAAACTACAGAACCTGAATGTCACCCCTTTCCTCATCCACTGGATAAACAACATCATCATCTACCATCATCACCAACACTGGAGCCCCCCAGGGTTGCGTACTCAATCCCTTCCTGTACACACTCTACACAAATGACTGTCAGAGTTCATTACCCAACACCACTTACTGCAAATATGCAGATGACACAGCCATAGTAGGACTACTTACAGACAACCATTCCATCACAGCTCACCACCAGTCCATCACAGATTTTGCCCTCTGGTGCTCTGATAACTACCTCCAACTCAACATTGACAAAACAAATTCACACATCAAAAACAGCCCCTGGACTCACTCACATCACCATCCATGGTCAACCAGTTGAACAGGTCAGCACTTTCAAATATCTTGGCCTCACCATTGACAATAAGCTTAACTTCAATGAACATGTCACCATCACACAGAAACGTGCACAACAGAGACTGTATGTCATACGCAAACTAAGATCACTGTCTGTTGCCCCCCACCTCCTTCTGCTACTCTACAAAAGCATCCTCCAACCCCTTCTACTCTACTGTTCCCCCTGTTTCTTCACTGTACTCAAAAACAAACTTATTAAAGTTGACTTGTCAACATATTTTTTCTTTAAAATGATACATTTACTGGGATCTGAGTTCCGTTCATCCCTGGACGGATTCGAGACGGGGGCCTGCGCCAAAGATTGATGCTTATCCCGAACTCTTTCTATACTTGTATTCTAGCTACTCCTTATCAAATTAAATTGTTATCTGCTTCTATTCTGTCTACTGAGTCTTTCTGGTAGAAGTATTTTGAGAAAGTTCGAGTTCACCGTTTTTAGCCAAAACTCGTTAGCCTGGAAGTGACCGGGGCAGGTCCTTTCGCCACTACAAAACGCTATTTTTATACCTCTTCTACTGTTCCAAACAACACTACACTTACGTGGTAGTGAGTAGAGGGTCCCTAAAGCCAAACCGAAGTATCCCCACGTCTTTATGTGGTCGGATAGAGAGTCCAGAATGAATTTAATCGAGTCAGTACCTTTCCGGAAATGTTAGTAAAGTGTTGTTGAAGCGTTGCGCAGCTGCCGCCGCGACATTTCCGGAAGGTACTGACTCGATTAAATTCATTCTGGACTCTCTATCCGACCACATAAAGACGTGGGGATACTTTGGTTTGGCTTTAGGGACCCTCTACTCACTACCACGTAAGTGTAGTGTTGTTTGGAACAGTAGAAGAGGTATAAAAATAGCGTTTTGTAGTGGCGAAAGGACCTGCCCCAGTCACTTCCAGGCTAACGAGTTTTGGCTAAAAACGGTGAACTCGAACTTTCTCAAAATACATCCGAATGACATGATTTTGGTGTCAACTCAACGTATGTGTCGTGTCAGTCCTCTGCACTAAACACAGGTTCAATCCCCTCGGAGTCACACAACACCAGGCCGAGTCAGTTGTGAAGTTTATAACTTTTATTGTAAGGGTCAGCAGTCCAACACACATTCAATAGAATGACAGCACCTCAACCATGTAGTACCATGGGCCCCGCCCACCACTAGGTGACAGTAAAATAGCGGGGTTATTACTACCCACGACCCGCAAGACACATCAGAGCTGCTTACATATGATCAGGAGGTTTAAGCATTGTCCACATAAATCACAGCAAATAAGCATAGAAAATAAAGAGAAATTGCTACACCATTCAAGGGCCGTTACAACCCAAAACCCAGCCACATGGGGAATCACTGCACAGCATACACACAAATGCACCATAGAAAAGATCAGTAATCACAATGATAACACAACACCACACACTATTACTCACTCTCTGATGATTCACATATGCATGCCCTCCTCAATGCTACACCCGTCATACACACACTAATAAGGGGGCTTGAGGCCTGCCACCCCGCTGAGCAGGTGTGCTGTCTGACCAAGTGAAAAGAGTAAGTCCAATTTGGTCGGCGGCCGCACCCCCACGCCGACCAAACAAATAACCGCTAGCCACCCAGTAATAATAAAGTTCAGTCATACACCAACCAACGTCCGTAGCGTGAACAGTCCATTCGTGGGGCGTGGCAGTGCAGTGTAGTTTCCGTAGCCGTCGGCACGCTTCTGTAGTCCTTATGACCGTTCCGCTGCACACCCATCCCCGGCCGGGAGAAGACAGGCACCTAGTCCACTCGCCCAGCACTCCACGTCAAACCGCTAGTCCTCCAAACACTCCTCCTCTCCGATGGCCGCTGTATTCGGTTGGATCCGGCCCCTGTCCCTCACACGCGTGCAGTCTGCCCTCGGCGAACTCCACCAGTGCTGGCAACATGAAAAACAGCGGCACTCAGAATACATGCAGTCTCAGACGCCAGCCCACGCATCCAGATCAGGAATAGGTAGTCAGTACTTTCCTGTATTAGGTATTCACTCGCGGTTCACTCTCTCCCTCTGCGGTGCTGCTTCCGGGTTCTCGCCGGCTGCTGTTCTCCGTCCACACCTCCAAGAGACAAAATGCACACTCACACACATACAACGATCGACCGTGACAACACAGTCACGCCAACAGATTCAGAGACAGAAGTAAGCACTTTCCTGTAGTTGGCATGCGATCACGCTCTGCTATTTCCCACACCGATCAGGCTGCTGCTGCTGTTTGTTGATGTTCTCCCCTGCTCCGTCGCAGCATGTTGACGTCATGCCCACCCGGGCAGGCTGGGAAGCTCAGTCCTCTCCGGCAGGGACATGCCGTATAAAAAGGGCTGTCCCCACCCCCATCCCAATCATTCAATCAGCCAGCCGTGTGCATTAGTCCATACACAGAGTCTGTCACAGTCTACACGGCCAGCCAACAATCCCACAAATCACAATTACACTGATTACGTTAAACACCTTCCCGCCACCAATTCACGTAACACATAGAACACCGTCCACATACGACATATGTACTCCCAATAGTCCGAAAAATTGATCTAAAGTGCATTTCACTCCGGATTATCCCTTTAAGACACCACACACAACATACACTATAATATAATGTAAACAGGAAAATACAAAGCAAATCAACAAATCAACATGACTATAGGCCTATTCGGACGGGATTAGTTTTATAGAGAGCCGAAGTCCCTCCCCTTCCGATTGCCTCCATGGGACCTATCTTTGAAATTTTTTTTAATGGCAGTCAATGGAGAAATATAAATTATTTTCTGGTCCCGATTGTCTTGTGCCTTGAATTACCCATATGATGTTTGTCAATTTTAATGACAATTTCTCATGTAAAGACATTTGAAAAGTATGTCGTAACTAGTGAATTACAACATTGTGAAAGATCGTGTTTCCAATGACTACAAACACATCAGTCGCGTTAGTGACGTTAGACCAATTCACAGCCACGGGCGCCAGCAACAGGTCTTATTTGAACTTCCCCCTTGCCGATGAAAATATCATGAGTCAGAGGGTTAAACACATCAGATAAGTTGTATTTCATTCATAGACTGTACAAACACTAAGTGACTTAGCTGGCAGCAAGATGTAACCGTTAACTAGCATAATAGCTAGCTAACTAGCCAGCCCTATGAGCCAGCCTCTCGTCTGCTAGTTGGTGACGTGCATCGTTTGAGACGAGATGTAGTCCACTGAACGGATTCGCACAAAACTTACATAACTTTTAAAGTCTAAGGAAAAACAGAACTTTATTAATGTGAAAAATTATCTTTTAAATTCCCACACATCATATGTGAAATGCACGGTCCAACTCGAACGGGACCAAAAAATAATTGTTATCTCTCCATTGACTCCCATGCATAAAAAATCGTAAAATAGGTCCCATAGACCGGAAGTAGAAGGGCGGGACTTCGGCTCTCTATGGGGTGACATCAGGTAAAGTAATAATTACCAGGTAATGTAGTCCCGTCCGGACGCGCCATGTCAGTAAACATAACGGAGTATGTCGGTGACATTTACAGACAGTTTTACCTTCCGTGAAACGGTCCGGAGAAATTACCCTAGGTAAAATTAATCCCGTGCGAACGCGACCCTCTGTAAAGATGGCTGTAATATTTCGTCACATCCTGATTTGAAAACAATTCCACCATAGTCTGAATGAAAACATAACATGCTGTGCAGCTCCTAATAGGACGTTAGCTAGTTTGACTAATAGCTTGATATTGTTAGCCATTTCAAACTACTTATGGCATAACATAAAGCTAACGTTTGCTAACCAGAGCCCATTTATGGAGAGCCGGTCCACTTGCTATTAACTCCATTGTACCCGCATTGTACCTGCAGTTCCTGCTGCAGTTCCACTAGGGGCGATCACGAGCAAGTGATCAAACAATGGGGGTCTATGGGGCTAGACAGCTAAATTGGTCTGTTTCACCTGATTGTCATTAAAAAATCGAAGATTGGATTTTAGTTTCTGCAAGCTCAATATGGGTTATTGGTCGAAAGTTGAATGAACAATTACTTATGGCCCTTTGGTTTCTCACAGGCTTGGTCGTTGTTGCCCATAACACACTAGCACCCTGCTAATGAATGACGTCATTGACACGTTTGAAAGGCTTTTTAGAGCAATTAAGGGACTTTAAAAATCTAATACTCAGCCGTGTGTATTTTCCTTGACCCCCCTTTCACATGCAATATTCCGATTTCTACACAAAAAAAATATATCCAGAGAAAAGTGGATTTTAGGAGAAACTCCATTCACCTCCATTCATTCTCCACTTGCTTGCGATCGCCCTCTAGTCGCAGTACCATGCGGAAGTATTCAGCGAGTGGTCGTTCTCCCCTTATTAGACATTCTCTGGTTTAACCAACTTGTGTAGTCTTTCAAATCTGAAAATGCCGCACGTACCTGACGCAAAGTATCACATGCACGGCGACGAAGATGTGACGGCAGAACGTAAACGTAGTTACTCCTCACATGTCAAGTAAAATGACAGAGATGTCTAGTCCCGTCCGAATTGGACATTTATATTACAGAGGTCATATGATAAACCTGCATTACTCTACGTCCCCCCATAAAACTAATCCCGTCCGAATAGGCCTTTAGGGAGCAGTAAATTACTAGAGATAATTTGAATGTACTGAGGATTGGTACTGTGATCCAGTATGAGGTATGAAGTGTGTGTCAAGTTGGTAGTACAAATAAGTCCAACAGTGCCACAGTGCAAGATTAAATTCTAGTGACCAGCAATAAAAATGTACAGTAGTCTAAAAAAATAAGCATAGTAATATAACAGTACTAGTATAAATATATGGACAAATAAGATAAACATAACAGTTAAAATTCAATAAGGGTCTCCAGGTTGTTTTCTCAGTCAAATGGTCTGATCTATAAAAATGTTCACTGGCATTTAATCTAACCTATAAATAAACATTAATTTGTTTTCACACATGTATGTGAAGACATATGAGTGAAATATGCACATTCAGAATGGGAGTACCAGAATGAATGAGCTTATGTTACAACTCACTCAAACTGCAAATACATTACTGTCCAAATGGTGTAGGCCTATGTATTACTGGTTCATCCTGTATGGGGTTCCTTTTTTATGTGACAGCAGAGAAGGGTATGTGTGTTTGTGTGTGTGTGTCCGTCCGTGTCTGTGTGCGTGCGTGTGTGAGTCTGCGTGTGCATGTGTGTACATGCGTCTTTCTGTCTGTGTGTGCATGCGTGCATGCGTCTCTCTGTGTGTGTGTGTGTGTGTGTGTGTGAAATGCTTCTTGTCACGAATCCTCCCGTGGCTAGAAGAGACAGGTGCACTCTCCTCAAAACAGAAAGCCTATATTAATAGGCAGGGAATGAACGAGCACGTTTTTTGCCTCAAAACCGGCATTGACGATTTTAAACACTCATCTGCGAAATTCTACACTGTGTTCTTGGATTTCCGAGACGCTTTTGGGACATTGCCACATAGCGTCATGTACTATGCCTTAGATGAAATAACATTGCCTCAGCCATATACAGACATTATCAAAGACATCTATAAGAATTCATATATTCAAGTAATCTGCGGAAACAACTTGACCGACCCAGTCCCACTGAAAATCGGTATCAAAACCGGGTGCCCATGGAGCGCCATTAATTTCATATTGGCCATCAACTCCTGGATTACATGGATGTGTCAGTGCGCGCCAGCAGGTGCGCGCTCCCCGAACCCTGTGCAAGGCTACGCGGACGACGTGCAAATGGCATCAAGAGATGAACACGTTATTCGCAACATGCTTCTGCGCACAGATCAATTCATTCAATGGTCTGGCTTGGACATTAAACATACAAAATGTGCCGCATTCTATGAGAGAAGAAGTGGTGGAAACAGATGGTATAAATCCAAATCTGACCAGCCCCCTGTCTTCTCTCTGACTAATAAACCGATACGTCTGTATGAGCGGCACGAAACATATCCCTACTTGGGACACAAATTCAATGTAGCTGGTGATTGGGAGGAACAAGTTACAGAGTTGTGTCAGGAGTACACTCAAAGACTGGCCTTGATAGACTCTGCCCCCCTCCCCATTAGGATGAAAATCGAAGCCATTAGGATCATTGCAGTGGCCAAAATCCAACACCTGTTCTCAAATATCCACATCACACAACAAACGCTGGCAGCGCTTAATAATGAAACCGTGAAGTTGGTGAGAAAATGGTTCGGACTAAATAGTCATACAACTCGGGACATTATCTTCCAACCACGCAGAGACGGGGGGCTAGGTGTGCCAAATATCGAGTGGCTTTACACTTCCTCTAGAACTGGACATTTGATTAATATGCTAAATAACGACGATCCATCAGTTAGAGAGCTGTCTCGCGAATCTTTACTTCTACATCTCAATCGCCGTAAAATTCCTGAGGCTTCCTCTGACGACCCTCAATTTCTTGGGTTTAAACTTAAAGAAAATGGCAAGCTGGACATCAGGGCCGCTGGTTTTGGAGTGCGCTCTGATTGGATGGACCTCAACGATCTCTGCCAGCGCGTCGGTCTACAACTCTCCTGGCTTAGAACAGACGGAGCAGCGGTAGCGCTCAGTGAAGACGTCATCACAAACACCCAGATCTCAGCTGTAGCCATGCTCAATACAAACAACACACACAGTCAATTGCAAACAAAGAAGATTAGAGCCACGCTTCTTCACGTTAGGCAAACACAAAGCGCACAGCACTGGACGAGTTTAAAACTACAAGGAAAACTGGCGCTCCTACAATCTGCTGATCATTCTGTGTCCCATTCCGTCCTGAAAAACAACTCCATTTCAGAGGAAATTCTTGTTTTCACGATTAAAGCACGATTGCAATGCCTTCCAACCAAATATAATCTTGCTACATGGTATCCATCAAAGCATGACCCTTACTGCATATTACACACAAACTTGCAGGAATGCGAAACTATGGCTCATATTCTGAATGGATGTCATCACTACAAAGGACAATATGTAGCCAGACACGACCGTTTGGTCGATCTTGTTGCAAAGGATCTTAAAAGAAATGGACATGACTGCAAATTGTACTTACATAGTACTGTGAATATGAACTGGTTTGATAATAATGCATATGACAATGACTGCTTCAGGAACATTCCAAACACTCCAGATATTGTAATTGTGAATGAATCTGTGAAATCAGTATTTATTGTTGAAGTGGGTTGCTGTTTTGATTTATACATGGATACATGCTATTACTCCAAACTATTGAAATATCAAACTTTAATGGAACGCATTACCGAGCTAGGATATGATTGTAGGCTAATAGTCCTGGTCTTTGGAAGTCTAGGCCATGTACATAAGAATGTTATCAGAGGGCTGCAGATGGGGGGGCTGCAGAAAAAGGTGGCAAAAAGACTTGCAAAATTCTGTTCTGTCTCAGCTGTCATTGGTAGTAGGCAAATATGGAGACGAAGATGCTTTGTTTATCCTTGAATCTTGAATGCTACATTAATAAGTGTGTAAGCCTAGTAGATCTGTCACCATGTCATTGACTTTTCCCACAGTGTTTGGATCTTGTATCATTTGCTTGTCTTCTGGGTCCAAATAAAAGTAATCAAATGTGTGTGTGTGTGCATGTGTGTGTATGTGTGTACATGCCGTCTTTCTGTGTGTGTGTGTGTGTGTGTGTGTGTGTGTGTGTGCATGCGTCTCTCTCTCTCTCTGAGTGTGTGTGTCTGTGTGGATGCCCCCCTGCATGGCCTGAATTGAATTTTCCTCAATGTATTCACATTGAGATCTGTCAGGTCAGGGCCACAGGGAGGGAGAGAGCAGGCCAGGCATTGTTCCTCAGCAGATAGTCCTACAACTACAAGCTCTTATCTGTCCCTCTGATCAACCCCTGCACAGGGAGGAGGGGGAACATGTCGTTTTAGTAGACCTCATGTTTCACATAACACTGGAGAACTGTGCTGCTACCCCCAAGACTTTGATTCAGCTGTTCAAAGGTAACTGGTGTCAGGTTAACAGTAGTAAATGCTGCATTAAACACACACACACACACACACACACACACACACACACACACACACACAGGCCTACATACGTAAATACACATGTTTATACATATGTTTACATTTATTCATTAACAAGTGAAGAGACTCATGTAAATGTCTCACATGTTACTGATGTCCGGCTGCTAAAGGCTGGCTTACATTGCACGATTTTGGTCTGTTTTAACAGTCGGCAACTAAATTTCCAAAATCTTGGGAGTTGTACTAGAATCTCGGCGCGCTCCCGTCATCTAAATCGTTTAGTGTAAGGTGCCAATCTTAGCAGTTTTAAGTCCATCGGAGTCAGTCTTTTTCTAGTCTTTTCAGTCGTGGCTCATGCAAATAGTAACGTGAACATTAAAAACCAATAGTAACCTCGGTCGAACACGAAACAGGAAGGGGCAAAATAGGTGACAGCTGTAGCCTATATGATTATTTGTTATTCCACTACTCGGCTGAGTTCCCCATTGTCCTGCGTTCTATAAGGGTGTGCATTAACTTTAGATATACGCACGGCTATGAAGTAGTTCCATTGTTTTTGACCGTATCACACTTGAATATTAATTTGCCAAACTCGTTGTGAAGTTTAAATGCACGTTACATAGAAGCTGTAAAATACAGACGTTCAGATCATAGTAACGTTTAGCATATGACAGAGGTGTCGTTTAGCTAGTTAGGTGGCAGTAGGCTAAGAAAAATAGCAATCTTTCAAAGTTAACGTTCATCAGAATCCTGGGATGTGCCAGCTTGACAACGGGAGATTAGAACTAACGACTGGCTTTTGGCCATAGCAACCATCCATTTAGAACTAGTAACCGCAGTTTGAGAAATGAGTTGAAATGTGTCTCGGAAAAGTAGTTCTACAAACAATACCGTTCTAGCGATTAAAACAATTAAATTAGCACCGCAAACGAACACAACGCAAGTGGCAACAGTGGAATAAGCGGGATAATGGACTTCACGCCGTGCGGTTATTCAAAGTTAATGCACTTTTCTAGACGGAACGTCCCTCCGCTTCGCGTCGGGCCGTATCACCGTCTAGAACGTGCATTAACTTTGAATAACCGCACGGCGTGTCGTCCATTATCCCGTACTTATTTCATTTCTTATAATTTATTAGTCGGTTATTCTACGTGACAGAACAACTCTATATCTGTTAGTTATGTCACACATCAAACAATGTTGCAGAAACGCGAAAAAATTACTTTGATGAGGCTATCATGTGAGTTCCTGTTGATGTTGACGTGTAGCCTAGTGCACGATGGAAATAATTTGAAGGAATCTAGCAGCAGTCTTGTAAATAGTGACCCACAGTCTTTGCAAAATCCTAATCTGAGACTGACCTGTGACTAGACTGTGACTAAAAACTCAATGAATTGTCTTCAGATGTGAGAGGGTCTGAGACTGTAGTCTTTCAAAAATCTTTTCCAAATCTTTGCAAAATCTGTAAATGTAAGGTAGGCTTTAAGAGAATTGCAACATAAACAATAAACAGTATCAATATAAGCAAAGCTAATGAAAATAAACACTGACTAAATGGGAGAATAGTAAATAAACAATAAAGTCATTCGATCAATTATATAGTAAAAATAACTATGTTTTTTTTTAATCATTGCTTATTATTCCAATGTCAATTTAATCAATTCTGGAAACCAGAGTCCTTGGCAGTAAGCCCTCGCTCCTGGAACTAAAATCATATATAAATATGTTTTTTGAGCTGTTGATTGTTTGAAATTACTCATAAGTGGTGACCTACTCTATTACCAGGGTTAATATTGACAAAAATCGTGTTTCCCGAGAAAAGTAAAATTTCATATGATTTTGTATTGGAGATACAGCTCTCCGCGCCTTCTACAGGTTGAAACATGCCATGGCATTTTGGTCCAAAATGCTATTGGAATTAGGCCTGCACGATAAATCGTTATAAAATCGTGATCTCGATTCACCAGTGTGCGATTTCATTTTTAATTGATTTTGATTCTCATTTAATTTTACGAGCTGACTGCATCACAAACGCGACTTCCTTATGTGAGTTATAGAGCTACAAGCGCTGCAATCCTCTTTCTCGGTTCTCATTAAAGGAGAATTCCGGTGTGAAATTGACCTTAACTGTACCAAAACATGTTACGGTTTACTCACACTTGTTTTAGACGCACCTTTGCTCACCCCCCTGCATTCCGAACTCCGTCGTTTTCAGCCAAGCTTGCAGTAGGCTTGAATCTATTAGTAATATGTTCCCCTGTCCTTCCTGTTCGTTCGTGCTCGTCAGTCGGCTTATCTTCACCACAAGATGGCGCCCAGCGGAGAGATTCTATGAAGGCTACTGCTTGTAAACAGTCTTTTTAAATAAACTTCCTGTGCATTTCCAAAGTTCTCAGTATATTTGGTAACACTTTATTTGAAGGGGTCTACATAAGGGTGTCATGTAACTGTCATAAGAATGACATGACACATGTCATGCACATTAATGACACATTATTGACGTTTATGACTGTTGTCATAATGTGTCATTCGGTTTTTGTTATGTCAAGTTGACATTGTTTGGGCGTCATCATTATGACAACTTGACATTAGGCAAGATGACATTATCTGATGGCGTCTTTGTCATGACAACTTGACATTAGGCAAGAAAATGTAATCCGTTTACAATATTGTCATGACAACTTGACATATAATTGTGTTTGGCCTGACTTATTTTCTAGGTTTTTTAAGTGATGAGCCTGAACAATTGGCTGTCATGACACCATTATAAATTGGTCATGAATACTTTTCTTGACCTCAACTACAGTGGTACAGTTTTGATTTGTCATTAAGCTGTCACAAAGAACTATTACTGACCAAAATAGTTTTCTGACAGTGTCATGAATACTTACCTTTGACCTCAAGTACAGTGAACCATCTGAGATGTTTCCTGAACATGTCATGAAGTGTCATTACACTGTCATGTAGGTTTCATTTCTGTACATTTTACATTTCTGGAACATTGAGTCTAATTTCAAGTATAATAACAACAAACACCATGTTCAAGTCATGACTTCAAAGAGTTTATTTCAGCAATGAATGTTGCAAAACATATGATTGTAGTGCCTCGTTGCCATGGGTAGCTATCCTGAGTAAATAGGATAGCATTTAAAAACACCCTTAGCTTAGTGATCCCACAATGATATGCACATTCTATTTACTCTTATTTACACGTTCATCACACATGCATTACACTCAATCTTCAATAGTTTTCAATAGGCTAACTTTCAGTTTCAGGTATCAAATGTAATACGACCAACATCCAAGCAAAACATGGTTTTCTCTTTAATTAAAATAAAATACCAAACCCTATACCATGGCCGGCAGTTATAAGTAAACAAATAAAAAATGAGTAGGCTATACCCAACCAGTTGTCAGAGTTCGTGTGGCAGGGCTGTAACGTTGCTATGTGCGTTGAAGCCTAAAACCAAAACGGCTCTTTCACGCCACTCCAGCAGCGCAATAAAGAAAACTCGCGTGTAGTATGTAATGGATGGACCAGATGGACAGACGTCTTCAGCGAGGCTCGTGGAGGTTCCGAGGATAAGTGGCCATGCAGGCTATCTCACGCAAAGTCAGTGCTAGCAGCTAGCTAGGTCTTGCTGACTAGCTGAAGGCTTTATACTTGTGGGAAATTCTCATCTCGAAGGTTTCACTTCCAACACAACTTCACCGTCTAGCAGTAATGTTTAAGTAAGCGTTTTACCCACTAAACACAAAGGCTATATTTGTGTTAGGCTGCAGTAAACCTTTCCCGCTTAGCAGTCGTTCTCTCTTCTTCTCCCTGGTGTTGTTTCTTATTTCCTGATTAGGCTACCCTTGACCTCTAGCTCAATTCTCATTGGCTCAAATAATACAAATGTAACATAAACTACACATTTCTATCCTTTTCACTTTTAGAATCAAAACATAATATCTTGACAACATTTCAGTAACTAGGAAATTATAAACAAAATATATTCATCTAAAGCAATGCATAACCATGAAATTGAATAAACATGACTTGCGTGCACAAGAGTCAACGTTTCCAGTAGGCTAGAGATGAATATATATTTGTTTACAATTTCCTAGTTACTGAAATGTTGTCAAGATATTATGTTTTGATTCTAAAAGTGAAAAAGATAGAAATGTGTAGTTTATAGGGAGGGAAAGTGAAAACCAGCGCCCCAAGTGGTTGCGTTCCTATCGAAGAGCAGCTCCAATGTTAAGTCCCATAGACCGACTTTTCAAAAAAATACCACGCAGCTATACCAGCGATCTTATCCACCAAAAATATTTTTCAGTCGGCATACTGTAATAATCTACTAACTGTGAAAATATCAGACTCTATTTCGCCTTATTTAAAAAAAACTTAATTGCTCGTTTCATTTCATAAATGGACTACAACTTCAAGTGACGTGACACCCTTCGACGACGTTACTCACCTAGCATGGTTTGTTTATTAGCCTGTTAGCTAGTTGGTTAGTTAGTAGACAATCACACTTACTGCCAGCTCTTGTGTGAGTAGGAACACAACACAAGTTATCCCAACATAAAGGTAATTACCACGCGGTTTACATCGCTCTCTGTTATTACAAAAATATGATAAGCAAGTTAAGCAAATTGCCGTTTTGATCAGTTGGAGATGGAGCGCCCAAACTGGTGACGTCAAATGCTACTGTAGCTAGCTACTGTAGTTCGTTATCACCATGTTACAAACAAACTCAAAACAATTAAACTGATCCTAAAAAATAAAGTATGACCACTAGAAGCAATAGAGCTGACCTACATGGATAGCATATTGAAGGCATTTAACTAACTTCCGATCGTGGGCCGAGATATATTTTTTCTAAAAGAAAATCCCATCCACTCCCGCTAGCCTCTAGGAACGCAACCACCAGGTGGCGATGAGATTACTTTCCCTCCCTATGTTACATTTGTATTATTTGAGCCAATGAGAATTGAGCTAGAGGTCAAGGGTAATCAGGAAACAAGAAACAACACCAGGGAGAAGAAGAGAGAACGACTGCTGAGCGGGAAAGGTTTACTGCAGCCTAACACAAATATAGCCTTTGTGTTTAGTGGGTAAAACGCTTACTTAAACATTACTGCTAGACGGTGAAGTTGTGTTGGAAGTGAAAACTTCGAGACGAGAATTTCCCACGAGTATAAAGCCGGAGTATATGTGCTGGAGTGGCGTGAAAGAGCCGTTTTGGTTTTTAGGCTTCAACGCACACTAGCAACGTTACAGGCCTGCCACATGAACTCTGACAACTGGTTGGGTAGCCTAGGCTACTCATTTCTTATTTATTTACTTAATAACTGCCGGCCATAGTATAGGGTTTGGTATTTTATTTCAATTAAAGAGAAAAGCATTGTTTGCTTGGATGTTGGTTGTATTAGGCTACATTTGATACCTGAAACTGAAAGTTAGCCTATTGAAAACTATTGAAGATTGAGTGTAATGCATGTGTGATGAATGTGTAAATAAGAGTAAACTAAGTGGTTGTATTTCACATAGAGGTGATGAATGAACACTTGGATTAATTTGTTTATTTAATATTTTAAAGAACTCAGGATGACCCATGGCAACGAGGCGCTACAATGTATTATGGTTTTGCGAGATTCATTGCTGAAATAAACTCTTTGAAGTCATAACTTGAGTATGGTGTTTGTTGTTATTATACTTGAAATTAGACTCAATGTTCAAGAAATGTAAAATGTACAGAAATGAAACCTACAGTACATGACAGTGTAATGACACTTCATGACATGTTCAGGAAACATCTCAGATGGTTCACTGTACTTGAGGTCAAAGGTAAGTATTCATGACACTGTCAGAAAACTATTTTGGTCAGTAATAGTTCTTTGTGACAGCTTAATGACAAATCAAAACTGTACCACTGTAGTTGAGGTCAAGAAAAGTGTTCATGACCAATTCATAATGGTGTCATGACAGCCAATTATTCAGGCTCATCACTTAAAAAACCTAGAAAATAAGTCAGGCCAAACACAGTTATATGTCAAGTTGTCACGACAATATTGTAAACGGATTACATTTTCTTGCCTAATGTCAAGTTGTCATGACAAAGATGCCGTCAAATAATGTCATCTTGCCTAATGTCAAGTTGTCATAATGATGACGCCCAAACAATGTCAACTTGACATAACAAAAACCGAATGACACATTATGACAACAGTCATAAATGTCAATAATGTGTCATTAATGTGCATGACATGTCATGTCATTCTTATGACGGTTACATGACACCCTTATGTAGACCCCTTCAAATAAAGTGTTACCCTCGTTTTAAATGTCGGGACCCTCAGAAGTCTAGCAATGCAGTGTGGAGTTACTTGGAATCGTTTTAATGGTTTAAAAATAGCGATTTAGCTGCATAGGGTACACTATGCCCAATCTAATAGATCCAAGCCTACTGCAAGCTTGGCTGAAAACGACGGAGTTCGGAATGCAGGGGGGTGAGCAAAGGTGCGTAAACCACACGTGTGAGTAAACCATGACATGTTTTGGTACAGTTAAGGTCAATTTCACACCCGAATTCTCCTTTAAGCTCAGGGCTTCACCCTCAGCCAATGACAAAGCGCCTTGTAGTCACATGTTTCACTAGAGGCACGAACACTAGTTTCAGTTTCATAGAAAGTTTAGAAAACTCGGCTGCAGCAGTATCAAGCTAGTGCGACAGCGACAGGAAAGACACTATGGATATGAATGAAAATTATGAAAACCCAGGTACCAACAACGAGAATCAGTCAACCACCCAGTCTCAAACCGAACTCGTTCCGAAAAAAGGCTCGCATTCGGTGGTGTGGGTTTATTTTGGATTTAAAACAGACGACGAGGGTCAGTCTCAGGTTATTTGCAAGACATGCTTTTCCGTCGTTGCAGCACCGCAAAGCAACACCACAAATCTCTACCAGCATCTCAAACGTCACCACAAAGTGCAATATGACGAAGCCATGCAAGGCAAGAGATCAGAAAGTCGCTCAACAGCACAGACTACTATTACTGACACCTTGCACAGTGCAACGCCATACCCACACAACTCCAGTAGGAGCAAGGAAATAACAGAAGCAATTGCGTACCATATTGCAAAAGACATGATGCCAATAAACAGTCGAACGTGACAGATTTAGGAAGATGATTCATACTTTGGACAAACGCTACTCAATACCCTCCCGCAACTATTTTTCATATGTTGCGCTGCCAGCTATGTACAAGAAGGTGCGCGCTTTAGTCGAGGCAGAAGTCCATGACGTGGATTATTTTGCTGCAACGACAGATTTATGGTCCAGTAAAACAATGGAACCGTACATGAGCCTAACTATCCACTTCATAATGACTGATTTCACAATGAAGAGCAAGTGCCTACAGACTGCATATTTCCCAGATGACCTCAAAGGTGAGATCTTGGCACAGGGACTGAAGGATGCCCTAGCGTCTTGGAGTTTGGAAGAGGAAAAAATGGCATGTATAACAACTGACAATGGATCAAACATTGTGAAGGCAATCTCCATCATGTGGAAAAAAATATGTTTTTTGAGCTGTTGATTGATTGAAAATACTCATAAGTGGTGAACTATACTATTACCAGGGTTAATATTGACAAAAATCGTGTTTCTCGACAAAAGTAACATTTCGTATGATTTTGTATTGGAGATATTGCTCTCCGCGCCCTCTACAGGTTGAAACATGCCATGGCATGTTGGTCCAAAATACTATTGGAATGCTGACGTCAGAGCCCATTTATGGAGAGCCGGTCCACTCGCTATTAACTCCATTGTACCTGCAGTTCCAGTTGCAGTTCCACTAGGGGCGATCACGAGCAAGTGATCAAACAATGATCACCTGATTGTCATTAAAAAATCGAAGATTGGATTTTAGTTTCTGCAAACTCAATATGGGTTATATGTCGAAAGTTGAATGAACAATTACTTATGGCCCTTTGGTTTCTCACAGGCTTGGTCGTTGTTGCCCATAACACACTAGTATCCTGCTAATGAATGACGTCATTGACACCTTTGAAAGGCTTTTTAGAACAATTAAGGGACTTAAAAATCTAATACTCAGCCGTGTGTATTTTTTTTTACCCCCCTTTCGCATACAATATTCCGATTTCTACACAAAAAATCATATCCAGAGAAAAGTGGATTTTAGGAGAAACTCCATTCACCTCCATTCATTCTCCACTTGCTCGCGATCACCCTCTAGTTGCAGTACCATGCGGAAGTATTTAGCGAGTGGTTGTTCTCCCCCTATTAGGCTTAGTTCACACTGGCAGTCGAAATCTGATGTCTTGCATATCCGATCAGAACCTGATCTTTCTGACTTGAATGTTCTCATTGCATATTGCAAGTGATCACATCCGATCTTGGCGTGCAATGCTCAGATCCGATATAAATTACACACACCTGGATTCATTAGGTAGAGTTGTACACAACCAAGTCGTCATGGATGAAAGTGGATTTATTTTTTAATATTTTCCAACTTATTATGCGTAGCCGCTGCGCAAATACCTCGTCACCCTTAACGTTACAGTTTTCCATGTTTCACCATAAAATGATGAATTGAGTCTGACGTTGGTTTTTGTTTTGCTGGTAGCCTGGCGCACGCGCTGAATCAATCGATCCATCACTTCCGTCACTCAGAATTACGTTGTATTTGTTTGTCGCAGTGCAAATGACGAAAGGGGCACTTTGAAATCCTATTCAAGTGGTCCGACTGTTCAGATTGAGTCATATCCGATAGTAAGTGATATTGAAACGGTTTTCGACTGCCAGTGTGAACTAAGCCTATGCAGGATTGGCAATTTCAGCTCTGGTTTTGGTTTCGTTTTTTGTTTTCGCTCGTTTTATGCTTGCATATTTCTCTGCAGAGCTTCCCCGACAGCTTTAGCGTGTATATTTATACATAGGCTAAATATAAATATACAAATTGCAAGCGTGGTTCTTCTTGTTCCTTACGCGTCTTAGACTTCCAGATGTAAACAAGGAGCGATCGTCTCCTGCAGAAACTGCAAGGTTGCAATAGCGGATAGGGACACTGGGGGCGGGAGGAAATATTACTGTTTTCGATGACACTGGTCAGTCAAGCAAAACAACGATATCTGAGCGATTTTAGGACTATGAAAAGTTGCATAGGGTCTCTTTAAGACAATTAAATACTTTTAAAGGCCTTATTTTTAGGAAAATGTATACGACTTAAGACTTTTCAAGGACCCGCGGCCACCCTGTATATTCATACAGTGCAATAAAACAGAACCTATATCTGTAAAGCCACAGGTAGAAGACATCAAAGTCTGAATATTCTAGACCCCCTTTTCACAAATCTCTGTGCATATTGCATCAGTGATGAGACAACAGGAGTTATTGTTTATACACCTGTGAAAAGAGCCAGAGTTTAACACACAAACGTTTCACAAAATGGTATAAATGTTCATAGTTTACTTTAGTCATCATACCTTGAACTACTATTCAATGATTTATCAATACTTACACGACCAAAGCGGGCAGTTCGTTGATCAAATATTCTTAAATAGGCTTGACTGGAGATCCCAGGCGCTGCCATCTTCAGATCTTCAAATGAAGACAGAACATCTGTAGCATATAGTGGTGTGTTCAGAGCTGGCAGGCCAATAGTTGTTATGGATGAGATCAGCCACTCCAGCACTCCATGTGGCTCCACATATCCCACATTTTACCTCTGGAAAGTTTAGATCATATCCGCCTGGGAAAAAAAGAAAAAAAAAATTCTGTCAATCAATAACCCTAACACAACTGAATTAGGAAATTCAGTAGGACACTATTACAAACAGTAAGACTACATGTAGCCAGGACTTGATGAAAATAGATATTATTCTCATATATTACAAGTGTAATTGTTCCCGCGAAACTCGAAAAGAGCTGGGGAAGGCTGTAAAATATACATCAAACAAATAGGCAGCCAAACAGTTATCTGAAAATCAACAACTCCATAGCCATTATCTTAACAAAAACAAATGAACAATGTTAAAATTGTGCCCAAAACGCCAATATTTTGGGTGAGCATCATCATTATTATGCACTGCCTTTACCCCCTGTGACCTTGGAATTCACCAGAGCTGCATAGGTTTCTACAGGAATCCACTCCCACTCCTTCATGATGACATCACACCTTGTTCTCCACTACCTTCCGCTTAAGGACGCACAGGTGCTCAAAAGGGTTAAGGCACATGGCCAGGCCATTCACCTTTACCTTCAGCTTCCTCAGCAAGGCAATGTCTTCTTGAGAGTTGTGTTTAAGGTCATTATCTATAAATCTACCATGCCATGCACTACTGCTCCCCAGGATGAGCTGTTCATTCAGCCCTAGAGCATAAAGCTGGACATACACTGTGCGATTTTTTCAATCGCGGTATTCTGCTGCTGCTCATACTGTACGAGTGAATTCGCAGGGGCAGCTCACGATTCCTGTTCTCACACTACACGATCCGATGGTCGGATGCGATTTGACTGCTCACACTGTACGTCCATATCGCAACTCGTGGGACTCTTTTATCTGGAACTTTATCAGCTGTGCTGCCATGCGGCTCCGTGTTGTCTAATTGCTTTCAGTGTTGCCAGGTCACGTGAGGAGAAATACGCAGCAGGTCTCTGAAAATAAGCCATAATAAACATACAACCCCAAAAGGCTATAGCATCCCCTTCCCGAACCCCTTTTACATTTCTGGGGTGGTCATAGAGGAGCCTAAAGTGAGAGTCGACGCAGCTGTTCAAAATGGCCCCTGTGTGAGTATACGTGTAGGCGTTGCGTGCAACTAGCAACTTCACACAAAATCAAGCCCAAGTCACTTAAAATAAGCAGACTATGGCAACACCGTTTGTTTTGTTGTCCGTATCTGTGTTCGCGCATGTGTAGTGTGACAGGTTGAGGTGAATCGGCTCAAACAGTGCTTCAGCAGTGCGATAGACTCACGAGGGGCGACCAGGATTTCAAACAAGTTTGATATTCTCCCGATCGATCGGGAGGTGGTCGTGAGGTGGTAATCGCTTCTCGTTACCCCACGTATACTACACGATGCGAGACGCACGACTGAGCCAAAATTCGGCCCGATCCCCAAAATAGTCGCACGACTCAAAAATCGTGGCAAAATGGGCCAAAAATCGCACAGTGTATGCCCAGCTTTATGCGACCACCACCATGCTTGACTAGGCAAGGGGCAGTTTTCTTGGTGCTTACAGTACAATGGTGCCAGCATCTGAGCAAGTGTCTCATTAGCTGCGTTTCCATTGACCATAAAATTGCGCAAATTAAGATTTGCGAAAAGAAATGTGCTTAATGGAAACACACAAATTTAAAAAAAAAAACTCACATTTTCCGATAAAAAGTTTTTGCGCTCGGGTGAGGTGGTATTTCGAGCGTATCGAAATTAGTATATTTCGCAAAACTGCAATGGAAACACTTTTTTCGCATCTGACGAGTCACGTGATCCAACAACCGGATGTTAGGAGGAACGAAAACGACGAAGAAGACTGTCGACAGGAAGTGGTACCGGGAGAATAATATAAAAAAATTATGTTTTTTTCATTAAAAGTGGCTCGTGTCATTCTAAAATGTTGAATCCACAGCTCCTCTGTGAACTCGCCGACAACACTTTCTCAAAAACGCTGCATAAGCAACCGCTCAACTAGTTTTGTTTACCCATAGCAACAACGTTGCTATGCTTTGCTGGTTTAACATGATGAGAACAGTGCTGAAATAAATCTAGATTCTAGATTCTGGGCTGATCCAGCTGATCTACGAAATATTCCACTGACATGGCTGTGCCTGTGACATGATTTAAGCATAGGCCTACAACAAACTCCTGTGAAATTTGTCATAAAATTTTATGACCAAATCGTAGGCCTCCTCCACTGATGTCTTATATCCTAATGACTGATAATCAGCGTTAGTGCCGTGGTGGCAATTTGAATGCATTTAGTGTAAATCTGGGTTATGTTGATAACCGCCATGTCTCCTAATGACTTACAGCACGCGAGATTACACAAGATTTTAATTTAGTTAGCCAAAATGTAATGGAAACACCGCAATTGCAAAAAATTGTGATTTTCGACATTAAGACAATATCGACAAAGTTTTTGTGCATATTTGTAATGGAAACGCAGCTAGTGTCTCATTGGACCGCAGGACATGATTCCAGTAATTTAGCTCTTGCACTGCATGCACACAGGACCAAGATCAACTTTATCTCAGATCTTCCTCTCAGTTTATCTCAGAGGAAGTCCAGAGTATCTGGTGCTTTGGGTAGTGGTCACTCTGAGGAGCACAAAGACAACGGTCCATTGCCTCAAGTCAAGTATGGTGGTGGTACCATCATGGTCAAATTGTTGAGGGCATACAAGTTTTATATTCCTGTGGCCCCATCAGCTAATGCTAGTTCCAAATTCACAAATTCAAACTAAGGCAACATTTGTTGTAACAATCAACAGCACTTAGCAAGGTCAAAAAAGAGGACTGACTTAGAATTATTCCTGTAACATCGCTTTCAGTCAAAGAGGTAGAATATATGGTAGAATAAAAGTATCCAAGATACATTCATTATAACAAACTATGCTGTGAGAGGAAGAGGGATCAAGGAATAGATGAACCATTCAAAATTATGCTTACCATTAATTGTTACCACAACAGTGGGTTTTCCTGTGATCACCCTAGGTCTCTGAGGACAGCTACAAATAGCTGCTGGTTTCTCCAAGGCTACTAGACGCACTTGAATAAAAGAGAATAAAAGATGAAGGCTTACACAACATGGTATAAATGTTCATGGTTAACTTTAATCATACCTTGAATTACTATTCAATGATGTATCAATCCTTACATGACCAAAGCGGACATACATATCTGCAAGTCCATGTGTATTTGGACTTCATTTTTGCAGGTAATAACTGCAATGAACAAGTGTGAGAGTTGGACTCTGAAAAACAACTTACCACACCGGTTAAGAACCTTCTCCACAAAACAGGTTGTTGGGGACAACGGCTGAAAGAACCCATCTCTAATGGAGTCCCTGTTGTGAAAAACTTGCCACTGGTGGGCATCGATGTCACACTGGCCGCAGAGGAAGGGCTGAGGTCGACAGTCACAGCAACGGACAATGGCTGGTCTGGAATCGCATCTTTGACACAGTTTGTTTGAAACATGTTGCTTGGCCACCATGCTGTCCAACAACTGTGGCCTCACTTTCACCCACCACTCAGTGGATGGTTGTGGTGGGGTTTCCACCTCTTCAACCTCCTCACCCAGTGAGCCCAGTAGCTCTTGAAGGAGCGACTCTGTTAAAGTAATATGCAATATTAAAAATACAATTTATTAAACAAAAGACTATGGCAATGAACAGTTATATAAGGGATAATCAACGACACGCCATGCGTTTATAGGAAAATAATGCACGTTCGAAGTGGTAATAAGGTCCTGACGTCGCAGGCGGATAAGTGCATAATTTTAGTATAAACGGCGCAGAGTTGATTATCCCGCTTATACCACTGCTGCTATCATTTTTGTTTATATTGCCCCTGTCTTAGGCTTAGTTCACACTGGCAGTCAAAATCCGATTTTTTGCTTATCTGGATTGTATCTAGCTTGAACTTTGGGTAGTCTGAACGGCACAAAACCACATGAAATGCGATTTTTCCAATGCTGATTCGCACCACATACGGAGGTGGTTTCAATATCACCTACTATCGGATATGACTCAATCTGAACAGTCGAACCACTTGAATAGGATTTCAACGTGCCCCTTTCGTCATTTGCACTGCGACAAACAATTGCAATGTAATTCTGAGTGACGGAAGTGATTGATTGATTCAGCGCGTGCGCCAGGGCTACCCGCAAAACAAAAACCAACGTCAGACTCAAGTCATCATTTTATGGTGAAACATGGAAAACTGTAACGTTAAGGGTGACGAGGTATTTGCGCCACGGCTACTCATAATAAGTTGGAAAATATCAAAAATAAATCCACTTTCATCCATGAAGACTTGGTTGTGTACAACTCTACCTAATGAATCCAGGTGTGTGTAATTTATATCGGATCTGAGCATTGCACGCCAAGATCGGATGTGATCACTTGCAATATGCGATGAGAACAGTCAGTCAGAAAGATCAGGTTCTAATCGGATATGCAAGACATTCGATTTCGACTGCCAGTGTGAACTAAGCCTTAGACATTCTCTGGCTGACGTTGTCCTGGACTTCTCATCCAACACTACGTCACCGGGTGGTTACAAATTAGGAATGAAACGCCCCAACACCTGCTGCCCTGATTAGCCTACCTGTGATAAGCCATGCACTGACCCCGCGTTCACACTGTCTACGTCCGTCGACGGATCTCGGAGGTTGTGTCTGCCATATGTGTATTTGCATACACACAAAATGATTGGCTGAAGGATCCGTCGCTGCCTGAAAAGTTGAACATTTCTCAACTTTCTTGACGGAGGCAATGGAGCTGAAGAAACGGACGGACCCACAATGCATTTCGAGTCCGCCCCATGCAAAGTGAATGAGATCCGTTGACGGACGTAGACAATAGGCTCGTTTGCGATGAGCTGCGGCTGACTTAAGCCCACCTTACACTGATAAGATTTGGGAAAGATTTAGTGAAAAGACTAAAGATTAGTCTTTTCACTAATGCCCCTCATTCAAACTTTACTCAAAAGACTACAGTCTTTCAAGAATCTTTCCCAAATCTTGCCAGTGTAAGGTAGGCTTTAGGCTGGCTTCATACGTCAACGAGAGCTTGAGAGTCTTAGCGGGTGGGGCGACTAAAGGCTGGCTTACATTGCACGATTTTGGTCTGTTTTAACAGTCGGCGACTAAATTTCCAAAATCGGGCGGAAATCTTGGCAGTTGTACTAGAATCTCGGCGCGCTCTCGTCATTTAAATCGTTTAGTGTAAGGTGCCAATCTTTTAAGATTGACTTTTTAAGTCCGTCGGAGTCAGTCTTTTTCTAGTTTTGCCGTTACGACAATATCGGAAGTCTTTTCCGTCGTGGCTCATGCGAATAGTGACGTGAACATTAAAGACCAATCGTGACCTAGCTCCAACACGAAACAGGAAAGGGCAAAATAGGCAACAGCTGTAGCTTATATGATTTTTTGTTATTTTATTTCATATGAATTATAGGTCTAATTATTCTAGGTGACAGAACAGCTCTTTATCTGTTAGGGATGTCACACATGAAACAATGCTGCAGAAACGCGAAAAAATTACTTTGGTATGAGTAGGCTATCACGTGAGTTCCTGTTGATGATGACATGTAGCCTAGTGCACGATGGAAATAATTTGAAGGAATCTAGCAGCAGTCTTGTAAATAGTGACCCACAGTCTTTGCAAAATCCTAATCTGAGACTGGCCTGTGACTAAAAACTCAATGAATTGTCTTTAGATGTGAGAGGGTCTGAGACTGCAGTCTTTCAAAAATCTTCTCCACATCTTTGCAAAGTCTGGCAATGTAAGGTAGGCTTTACACGCCCAGCTAGGCCCGGACAGTCTAACTGACAGTCTAGCTGACGTACCTGAAGTTACTCGCGGGAGACCTCGCGGGATTTTGTATTAAATACAGTAAAACTTTTATTCTTACTCATTAAAATGAGCATGGTGACTGACGAAATAAATTGATATGATGTGCAGTGGCGTCACCAGCCGATTTTACCGGGGCTTCAGCCCGGGGTAATTTGAGCCGAGCCCGGGGTAATTTTTTTTAATGCTTGAATCTATCAGCCAGTTTCAAAATCAACCAGCATTTGCCTGGTGCTAAATGTTGAGCACCACTAAGTAGTAGGCTAAGTAAGCTATCGATAGGCATCACAATACAACACTAGCTACACGTTTCTACATGGGCTAGCCCAGTGTTTCTCAATCTATGGGTACAGGGCCGCGAGAAGATTACCATCGGGCAGCCGGCCGACCCGCCTTCTCCGAGAGACGCACCATGCGGCCGCGGCCGCACCCATTCTTTTCGGTCATATTGCTGCGAGATATTTTCGCACAGAAATAACAGGCATATCATATGAAACTACGTAACCTGGCCTTTCCAGTGGCACTAGCCACTAGTTTATATGAATAAACGGTTCGCGAGATACTTTGCGTTGAAAATTACAGTTACATACAAAAATGAATGTCACATGCAGTTCTGCGTCATACATTCTTCTCTGTGAAATATCTCATGATTTCGTTACTGCCCTATGGCAAACTGCATATCAAAATAAACAGGAGATCCTACTGATTCCAATGGCGTATAGAATGTATCTGTATAATTAGGTAATCACGAGAAATCCTTTTTTGATATCATATCAAATTTCTGCATTTTTTCATACCTCCCCATTTCCCCCACTTCAAAAGAATTTATTTTTCCTATCAGAAGTTGTATTCAGACCCTTGTTTGTCATATAGCCATGGCAGATGTTTGATATGAATCGTTGGTAGGACTATGTGTTTGTCTAAAAATACATTCTGAGAGGAGCGTAGGCTAGGCTTAAAAGTTCTCTGCTTAAACTTCGAAAAGGAAAATTGTATGTTTTGATTTAGACCTATAGGCTATATCTACTCAGACTCCTTGTCATCCACTGGTAGTACACTGTAGTGTGTCTCTGGATAGTGTAAGCTTATGGGTAGTTGTAACAGCTATAGTCAGATAAGCCTAATTTTTCTCTCAGTGCTCTTCCTATAAGCTATCTTGTGTTCCTTGTAAAAAATGCAATGTAGGAACATAATAGGCTACTGTAGATCCTCCATTGCCTTCTTCATTTTGCGCACCCCTTAAAAAAAGTTCGGCGCACACTCTGCGCGCGCATCGACACACACCCCAGGGGCTAAGCCCAGGTTGTCCTTAAAGTCTAGAAACGCCCCTGATGATGTGTTTAAATAAACCACTAGACCTGTTTCCATTAAAAAGTTAATTCGCTTAAAAACAATGTGCATCAAAAAGTTAGTGCGACACATGGAAAAGGACTTATATCGCTTTAACACTCAATTTGACACGCTACGTTAATACGCTCACTAGAGGTGGATTAAGTTAAATCGATATAAATGTGATGGAAAAGGTTTGGAGCGATATAAGTTACTGTGACGCCTACTTAGAATGTTCACAATGTTAGCGCTAAAATTTGAACTTTGTCTCGCGCAAACAAAGACGTTCACATCACAATAGTGTACCATTCGCTACCTTTGATAAGTTCGCTAGAAAGTGTTCCATTCGCTACAACTGTTGATGGAAAACCATCTAGCGCACAAGAAAAATGCACATTAACACTTAACAGGGCTCTGATAACACGATTTTGATTCGCTAGAATCGTTCTATTGAATGGAAAACCGTTTTGGTGCTTCTTATATCGCTCAAAATTACATCGATTTATGAGTTAAAGGGATAGTTCGGATTTTAAGACACGAAGTTATATGGGTTCCCTGTCAGCAACGTTGTGCATCAGCACTGACTTACCCCGCAACAGCGTCCTGTGAGCCGAGATCCAGCCGGTTTTTGATGCTGAAGAAAGTAGTCCGGCAAGTTTCTGGGTCATGAAAGTAAAGTTTTTTCTTCTCAAAACCATATGCGTTCAACAGAGTGATATATTTGCACCACAAAAACGTTGTCCAGCTGTCAGTAGCGCGCAGTGATAGGAATCGCGAAAAATAAATAAGTGATAACGAGGTTTGAATTTTTCCTGGACAACGTTTTTGTGGTGCAAATATATCACTCTTTTGAACGCATATGGTTTTGAGAAGAAAAACACTTTACTTTCGTGACCCCAGAAACTTGCCGGACTACTTTCTTCAGCATCAAAAACGATCAAAAACCGGCTGGATCTCGGCTCACAGGACGCTGTCGGGGGGTAAGTCAGTGCTGATGTACAACGTTGCTGACAGGGAACCCATATAACTTCGTGTCTTAAAATCCGAACTATCCCTTTAATTCGCTTGAAATTCTTATGGAAAAAGGCCTATTGTTGTCATACAGTTAACCGGCCTGCATTGTAGCACATTAATTAAATATCAAGTGTTTTTCGTGTGTATTTATTTAACCAACAGCATAAAAATAGGAGAATATCCTCACGTTTTCAGTAGGCTAGCCTACCGCTGTTCCAGAAATCACAAATAAGAAGGTATCCCTTCGATATCTGTTAATTTTAGCTCATTCTAACGTAAGGAGCAAAGAATCTAAAACAGAGCAAGATGGATCACAGGGAGAAGCTCCCCTTGGTCCGCTCTAGAGTCTTTTGTAAGGAGGCAGAACGAGACACCTGTCATACTCGTCATGGGGAGATTCCTTCCTAACGGCCCTATCACGACTTTGAACTGACGTCATTGGGGTGGGTTTCAGCCTGTGCAGTCGCTGAAAAGTGAACTGCGCTAAGGAAAATCCGACGCAGACGCCCGCGATATTTTAAGGACATGTGATATGATGTCACGGTGGTGACTCCCACCGCGTCTGCAAGAAGTCAGATATGATTTCTAACCAGTTTGCATTTCGTCTGTCCAGTATGCACTGTGTTTAACCCAGCATGCATCACATCAAGTCAGATCTGCGCAGATTTTCGAGAAGTGAAACGCACCTATTAGGTGCACTCGACATGTCAAGTCGGCTGCAAACGCATGCAGTCGAAACGTAATTTGAGTCATATGCAGTGCATGCTGGTTAGACGTGTTGTTCGACTTGAAGAAAAGTTGTGATCATGTGACAAAAATGCGACCATGTCACGTCACTCAAAACTCGCGGGATGAAGACACCTGCAGTCGAATTCTGCATTTGCCTTTTCGTGCATGCAACCGGCTGTATCCCGCCCCATGACGTCAGTTCAAGGACTTGATAGGTCCGTTTGGAACAGGTTTGGAAGGAATCTCCCCATGACGATTATGACAGGGGTCTCGTTCTGCCTGCTTACCAAAGATTCTATAGCGGAGCAAGATGGATGCAGTTAACATTTTAGGATCAGCCCAATCAGCGTCTGGGATGACACCTGAGCTTGTCAAAAGTGACCCATCTTGTTCTGTTGCAGAATCTTTGCCCCTTACGTTAGAAGGTACTAAAATGAACAGATATGGAAGGGATACCTTCTTATTTGTGATTTCTGGAACAGCGGTAGGCTAGCCTACTGAAAAGGTTTTGATATTCTGCTATTTTATGCTGTTGGTTACATATACACACGGAAAACACTTGATATTTAATTAATGTGCTACAATGCAGGCCTGTAACTGTATGATAACAGTGGTTTATTTAAACTACTTCATATCACTTTATTTCGTCAGTCATCATGCTCGTTTTAATGAGTAACAATGAAAGTTAAATACTGTATTTAATGCACACAAATTCCGCGATATCTCCCGCGAGGTCTCACTCGAATCACGTCTGTCAAATTTGCAAAATCGTGTTCGGGACCATCTGCACCTAAAACTTTAGCCCCTCCCGGTGACACTCAAGCTCTCGTTGACGTATGCAGTCAGCCGAAGTCAGCCGTTTCCGAACTCCAATGCACCTATTATAAGAACTGGAGAAAGTGAACAAGTCCCGCCCCCATTCACTTCAATGGGAATGCTAGGCTAGTGAAAAGTGGCAAAATTGAACGATTTTTCAGGCTTCAACATGGCGTTTCAAGGGGCTTGTTTCCGGTGCCATTTTACTTAAGGAGAGCTCGTGCCCACACTAAGCTCATGCATGTGTGACAATACGATGTGGCTGAACAACCACCAGGTGCTAAACCCCTGTTACATAGGAACCCACTGGTTTAACCTGAGAATTTCTTGTTCACCACCAGGGTCACGGAAGTTGGTAGTCTGAATAATTTGCAGAGACGTGAGATTGCAGTACAAATATACAATAATTTATTTATGTTCTGCAGAATAAATATACATGCATGTCAATGGATTTTGCAGGGCATCAACAAATATGCTACTGTTATCCTAATGGCCAGGGTTACGCTACAATGGGCTTACCGTAGAGGGTAGGTGACAAGCCTCTGAAGTGAAACCTCTGTGATTCAAACCACACTGCAAATCAAAACAAAAGGTGACTCATCTAAACTAAATAACACAGCATGCATGCAACAAGGAGTAGGCTAATACCATCAGAGGAGACAACCCTCAAACATGCGTCCACTGTAGCCCCAGCAAGAGAGACAGCACATACACAGGAGAAGCCCACTTGACACATGCAGTATAAAGCAACACAAACAATGAAAACAAATTATAAGACAAGGCAAAGTACAGAACAGTAATGAAGCAGCAAGCATCCCATACCGCGCATGCACACTCATGCAGACAAACACACGTAACCACAACAAACACACAAGCAGGTAGCCACCACCAGGCTAGCTAGCAGTCATGCACAGAACCGCATTGGAAGGGCCCAGAGAGATGCGGAAGTCGCTGACGCTCCATGCAGCAACCACATCAACCGGAACAAAACAGCAAGACTGTCACCACAGCCAGATACGAAACAGATCCTACAAAGAGTACAGAATCATTATTCTAATGCTATGGTTCATTTAAGTAAATCGAAGGAAATAAAGCTAAAACCTACCGTGCCACAGCTAACGTCAGGGACAGGAAGTCCGGACAGCGCAACACTCCGTGATATTGCTGTAATTAACAGATAAAGGTAAACGAGTGGCCTAGCTATGCGAGAACGCTTGCACACAGGAAGGAGAACACCTACCTAAGCTGAAATGGATGAGCACACGGGGGGGAAGAGCAGCCGTATGAATATCCAGCCGGTCGTTTAGCGACGGCTGTTACTGAAATGTAAACAAAGGCTCTGAACTCTCCGACACATCAATGTACCAGCGAACATGCCACAAACAAAGACTCAAGCCTACCTGGAGCAAGCGGTGGAAGGACACATAGCCAAACGTCAGGGATAGGCGAAGGTCGGCCAGAGTCGTCCCTGGACAAAGCGGACGTCTGCCATGGATAGCCAAGCTCTCCTTTTTATTGAGCAAGCTGCCAATTACCCACTTGCGAAGTAGGCGGGGCAGGAATGAGACAGCCAACTAGCACTATGCTCCAGGTAAGGACTCGTCCGGCTACAATCTACCCCTTCCTTTTGAGTCGTCGTCCCGACGATGAATGAAGTAAGGGACTGACCCCACCCTGAACCCAAGACACTGTAACCTTAAGAGGTTGGATTGGGAACATGCTCTATCTGTTCCCCTATGGCTTGTGGTAGCCGGTTAGGATTGGAATGCTTCCCAGCTGTTAAGCGCATTGTCCGTCGCAATCCCACCTCAGTAGCTACCGATGAAGACGCTGGACTGAGAGTTGGTGAGGCTAAAGGCGTCTCTACACCGTCTGGGTTAACAGGGATGGGTGGGACAAGGTGTACCAGTGGCCTCGTGGAAGGTCGAGGTGATCCAGGGACCAAAACCAACAAGGCATCATTATCATCATCATCCACGTCACCAGTTGTAGGTGGAGCACATGGTGTTTGAGGGCCCCCTGGCAGATTGTCGGCCGCAGGGTTTCGTTCAACACACGCCTTTAACAGTGTACGATGGACATGCTTAGTTTGTTGTAGGTTACCCACCGGTGCTATGGTATAAACAGAGCCTCCTTGCGGAGGTGCCTTCATGACCTGATGTACCACTGGACTCCACAGGTCATGGATCTTGTGCCGGCCCCGTACGGCAACATCTCTAAGATAGACCCTTTGACCCTCCTCCAGTGGTGCATCACGAACATTCTGGTCATGTCGGGCCTTACGACTGTCTGCTGCCACCTGTAGGCGTTCCTGTGCTCCCTCAAACGCAACCTGCAGCCGAGTTTGGTGCTCCAGGACCCAATCATGCACACTCCCGACTGTTGGCTCTGGGACCTGACCAAGCAGAAAATCTATTGGAAGACGCGGTTCCTGGCCGAACATGAGATAAAAAGGGGATTCCCCAGTCACTTGATGAGGGGTGCTATTGTAACAAAACAGTACCTGGGGGAGACAGGATACCCAGTCTCGTTTCTTAGAGACAGGCAGGGTACGCAACAGGTTATGAAGCGTACGGTTAAAGCGCTCGCACTGGCCGTTTCCAGCTGGATGATATGGTGTAGTGCGAGACTTTTGTACCTCATACAACGTACATAGTTGCTGGAGGAGTAGCGATTCAAAGCTTCTCCCCTGGTCTGAATGAATCCGACCAGGCACCCCGAACTTACAAAACCATTCCCCCACAAGAACCCTGGCCACAGTCACCGCCCGCTGGTCCCTAGTTGGAACTGCCAAAGTGTACTTGCTAAAGACATCCGTCAATACAAGAATGTTCTCATGACCTGACATAGAGGGTTCTAGAACTGTAAAATCAATGGCCAGAATTTCATTTGGGCGGGCAGCCAACACGTGGCCCATAAAGCTGCGGATGGCTGGTTGAGTGTCCTTAGCCAGCTGACATCTCTCGCACTGTTGGCACCAACGGACTACGTCTGCGGACATACCTGGCCAATAGCAGCGTAGCCGCAACAATTCGGTGGTGCGCTCTATCCCTTGGTGGCCATGTTGTTCGTGGACTTGTGTCAACACTTCCTGCCTCAACACGGTAGGAAGGACCAACTGTAACGTCTCCTCACCTCCATCCCGGCGGAATATACGGCGGTACAACACCCCATCGTGGTCCGTTAAGCGGTTCCACTGACTGAGCAGGGTCAAAGACTGCTTGGGGAGCTGACGACGCTCCTCCGGACCAGGTCGTGCCTTCCGCTGCCAGAAGACCAGGGCCTTTCCCAACACAGGATCAGCCTGCTGCAGAGAGTGCAACTCAGCCAAGGTGTAACCAGGGAGCACCGATATTAGGTCTTGAGTCACTAAAACAGTCGGCTGCTGCCCTATAGCGTGTTGCAGGGAAGTTGGGATGGCCGTGCCAGAGAGTAGACTCCCAAGTTCAGAATTTGTGGCATTTTGCCGTGACAGGGCATCAGCATTAATGTTACTTTTTCCTGACCTGTACCGCAGCTCAAGGTCGAAAGATGCTAGCTCTGCTGCCCAACGCTGTTCGGTTGCCCCTAACTTGGCCGATTTAAGATGGCTGAGGGGATTGTTGTCCGTAAAGACCACACACTTATTTCCCCACAAGTACTCCCTAAATTTCTCAGTTACAGCCCATTTGAGCGCCAAAAATTCCAACTTCATGGAACTATAATTAGTCATATTACGCTCAGTGGGCCTGAGACCACGACTAGCGTAGGCGATAGGTCTCACCTTACCTCCTTGTTCCTGGGAAAGGACTGCGCCCAACCCCCCATAGCTGGCATCCACCTCCAGGACAAAGGGCAGGGAAAAATCTGCATAAGCCAGTACTGGGGCAGTGGTTAATCTACCTTTCAAGGCCTCAAAGCTTGCCTGACAGACCTCAGTCCAGGAACTGGCAAAGTTGCTATCAGTATATTTCCTCCTGGGATGTCTTCCCTTAGGGCCTCCCTGTTCAGCCACTAGTTTGTGTAGAGGGGCTGCCAATTTGGCAAACCCCTCCACGAACCGCCGATAATAACTGGCAAACCCAAGAAAAGATCGCAATTCTGGGACCGTGGTGGGGCATCGCCACTGTTCCACCACCTCAATCTTACTTGGGTCTGTGGCAACACCCTGGTCAGAGACAACATGGCCCAAGTACTTTACACTCCTCTGGAAGAAAGCACACTTGCTCAGTTTGGCCTTGAGGCCCTCACTCTGCAGCCGGCTCAGAACCAGCTCCAAACGCTCCAAGTGTTGAGACACCGTGGACGAGAATACGACAATATCGTCCAAATACAGTAACAAAGACTGACACTGCTGGTCACCAAACAGTCGCTGCATAAGCCGTTGGAATGTTGAGGGAGCATTGCAGAGCCCAAATGGCATCCGATTCCATTCAAACAACCCAAACGGGGTACAAAAGGCAGTCTTGGCTTTGTCCGTCTCCGTGACTGGGACCTGGTTGTATCCACTAGCAAGATCCATAGTGGAGAACCAGCGGGCCCCCGTCAACGCGTCCAAAGACTCCTCGATGCGAGGCAGCGGAAACGCATCCTTCCTAGTCTTAGAATTTAATTGGCGGTAGTCCACACATAAGCGTAGAGCACCGTCTTTCTTTTTAACTATGACTATCGGGGAGGCATACGGGCTGCAGCTCTCCCTGATCACACTGGATTCAAGTAATTGATTGATATGAGCCTTTACCAGTTCATAATCAGACGGGGGTATTCTCCGATACCTCTGCCGAACAGGAACATCATCTATAAGGGGAATGTCATGTGACAAAAGGTCAGTACAGCCTAAGTCCCCATCGTAGGATGAAAATACTGTGTGGAACCTTCCTAGCAGTGCCTGGACTTGTTCCTGCTCTGCGCTAGAAAGACATGGCAACTCGATTCCCCTTATCTGATCTGGAATAGTAGGTTTCACAACCTGGGCTGAGTGAGATGCCACAGTAACAGTTACAGGTGGTACTTCAGTCACACCTGCAGGTAGGCTTACTACGTGGACGCATTGCAGCGTGCCCAGGGAGGTGCGTGGGTATAACAAAACATCAGTGGTACCCACATTAACCACTGGGATACACGCCGTGCCATGTACAACTTTTACCAACTCGGCCCAACAAGTTAGAAGGGAACTCTGTCTCAGCTACATGGCAGTGTTGGAATGCCTGGAAAAGGGGAGTAGGGGCCTGGGATATCGGCGGCACTTCAAACAAGGATGAGCCATATTGCCCAAAGAGTTCTTGGTAGCACCTTCTAAGAACATTCATTCCCAGCACACCAGGAATGTTAGAACTGAGACCACCTGGGGGATCCTTCACAACCAAGATGCCACAATTTGACATTAGCTTACCACAAAGCTCCACCTCCAACTCAGTGTAGCCCACATAGGGGATGGCTAGCCCATTAGCCGCACGGAGTTGGAGCCAATGACATGGCCGAAGACTACTCTGACCCAATGGCTCAAACTGCTTCCGAAAGAATGTCTCGGTAATTGTAGACACCATAGATCCAGTGTCTATTAAGCAGGGTACGTGCACCCCACCAATACATACGTCTAAATGGGGACATGACGACATTAAAGTGGACATACCTGACCTACTACCAAATCTCTCTGAGCCAAGAGACTCCCCACCCGAACTGTGGCTCTGCAATTCGGTGGGTGCTAGTTTTCCGCCGGAGCAGAGGCAGACTGCTGGGCCCCGCTAAAGGATCGGGAAGTAGGAACAAGAGACTGTGAGTGGGGATGGACTCGCTCTCCGTCGCAGTCCTGAGCGAAATGCCCCGGACGCTGGCACCTACGACAAATCACTGACTGGTTACGGAAAGGACGACGAGCCTGATGAGCCCCCTGAAGTGAAGCAACGCTCTGTGTCAACTGATTCAACTGATTTTGTTGTTGCTTAAGGAGTTCTTTCAACTCACTAAGTTCTGAATCACGTGATTGGCTACCCGCCGGCGAGCGAGATCCCCCCTGAACCCCATACTGATAGCCCTGGATGGATGGGAGAGAGTAACTACGTCCTCTGGCGCCTCCTGGTAACCCCTCCCGTTCCCACCGGATGGCCTCTGCCCGTACTTCTAATAAAGTGGAGAGCGGCTGCCTTCGCACCAACTGTTTCAGTTCCCGTCGCAGGGCTCCATCAAGAACATGCTCTGTGAATTGGTCCCGCAGTAAAACCTCAGCATTGGGCACTGCGTCGGGAGCAGATTGCTGAACTCTTCCCATTATATTCAATAAAGCTAAAGAGAATTCCTGCAGGGTCTCTCCTTCCTGTTGCTTTCTAGAGAAAAATGCCTCCTGTAGGGCGACATATGACGCAGAACAACCATATAGCTCTCTCAGGATAGCGATAATTTTGTCCGGGTCCCTACGCTCCGCATTAGAACGGAATTTGATCTCCTCTCTCGGCTCTCCTACGAGATGATCGAACAGAAAGAAAGCTTGATCAACCGAAGACAGGTGCCGAGCACGCATACATGCCTGTGCTTCTTCTACCCACTCATCTATGTTTATGCCAGTTTTACCACTAAATGCGGGACATTTCTTGTCTCGCGGCAAAAAGACTAGTCTTTCGGTCACCGGTGGTAAGGGGACATCAGGCTGTCCTAGCCTTAAACGTTCATTATCAGCTTTTAATTGCGCCATCATGTCTCTAAGCTCTTGCAACTGTGCCTCCATGATAGAAAATGAATGTACTTACAGAAGATGCCCGGCCACGCCCAGAATCAAAGAAGATGGCTGAATGGTTTAACTGACAGCCGTTGCTGTTTTGTTCCAAAAAGATGACACTCAAGACAACACACAAGTCACTCATGCAACACACTGTTCTATGAAACACAACCACTCATGCAACCCACAGAACCAGTCACTCATGCAACACACTGTTCTATGTACCACAACCACTCATGCAACCCACAGAACCAGTCACTCATGCAACACACTGTTCTATGTACCACAACCACTCATGCAACCCACAGAACCAGTCACTCATGCAACACACTGTTCTATGAAACACAACTTTGCACTTAATAATAGAAATAATAGAAAAAAAAAAATATATATATAACCCAAAGAAAAAAAAAAAACACACAAAAAAATCACACGTCTTTGCTCTAATTCAGACTACTGCTCGCAGCGCCAGATTGTGACAATACGATGTGGCTGAACAACCACCAGGTGCTAAACCCCTGTTACATAGGAACCCACTGGTTTAACCTGAGAATTTCTTGTTCACCACCAGGGTCACGGAAGTTGGTAGTCTGAATAATTTGCAGAGACGTGAGATTGCAGTACAAATATACAATAATTTATTTATGTTCTGCAGAATAAATATACATGCATGTCAATGGATTTTGCAGGGCATCAACAAATATGCTACTGTTATCCTAATGGCCAGGGTTACGCTACAATGGGCTTACCGTAGAGGGTAGGTGACAAGCCTCTGAAGTGAAACCTCTGTGATTCAAACCACACTGCAAATCAAAACAAAAGGTGACTCATCTAAACTAAATAACACAGCATGCATGCAACAAGGAGTAGGCTAATACCATCAGAGGAGACAACCCTCAAACATGCGTCCACTGTAGCCCCAGCAAGAGAGACAGCACATACACAGGAGAAGCCCACTTGACACATGCAGTATAAAGCAACACAAACAATGAAAACAAATTATAAGACAAGGCAAAGTACAGAACAGTAATGAAGCAGCAAGCATCCCATACCGCGCATGCACACTCATGCAGACAAACACACGTAACCACAACAAACACACAAGCAGGTAGCCACCACCAGGCTAGCTAGCAGTCATGCACAGAACCGCATTGGAAGGGCCCAGAGAGATGCGGAAGTCGCTGACGCTCCATGCAGCAACCACATCAACCGGAACAAAACAGCAAGACTGTCACCACAGCCAGATACGAAACAGATCCTACAAAGAGTACAGAATCATTATTCTAATGCTATGGTTCATTTAAGTAAATCGAAGGAAATAAAGCTAAAACCTACCGTGCCACAGCTAACGTCAGGGACAGGAAGTCCGGACAGCGCAACACTCCGTGATATTGCTGTAATTAACAGATAAAGGTAAACGAGTGGCCTAGCTATGCGAGAACGCTTGCACACAGGAAGGAGAACACCTACCTAAGCTGAAATGGATGAGCACACGGGGGGGAAGAGCAGCCGTATGAATATCCAGCCGGTCGTTTAGCGACGGCTGTTACTGAAATGTAAACAAAGGCTCTGAACTCTCCGACACATCAATGTACCAGCGAACCTGCCACAAACAAAGACTCAAGCCTACCTGGAGCAAGCGGTGGAAGGACACATAGCCAAACGTCAGGGATAGGCGAAGGTCGGCCAGAGTCGTCCCTGGACAAAGCGGACGTCTGCCATGGATAGCCAAGCTCTCCTTTTTATTGAGCAAGCTGCCAATTACCCACTTGCGAAGTAGGCGGGGCAGGAATGAGACAGCCAACTAGCACTATGCTCCAGGTAAGGACTCGTCCGGCTACACATGAGCTGAGAGTGGAACAGTCACCAATCAGCATGAGGAGAAATCGCGAGAAATGGCACCGGACATGATGTATTTCTGGTAAATGGCGACGAGGAAGTGCCTTGCTAATCGGCGAAGCTAATCAGTCAAATCCTGACCCCCTGGCCTCAACGGTGCGACCCTAGACCATCCCGCTAGGCAAAAATATTTTTGGCCGCTAGGGTACGTCTAGATTTCTAGGCTATAGAGATGGCCCTGCTCTTTAAGGAGTAGAAGGCCCAGTCCTTGATTAGGCTATCAATTAGTGGCTGAGTCAATTTAGCACCTGCAGCCAATTTGCCATTCAGACTGCCAGCCAAAATCCGATTTTTAGCCCATTCAGATTTGTATCGGATGTCACTTTTGAACAGTGACAGGTCACATGAAATCCGATTTTTGCGAAACGGTTGCAAACCACATCCAGGAGGTAGTTTCATATCGCATTCGTATCGGATATGGACAGATGCGTCTCAGTCTGAACAGCTCCCAACATCAGATCGGATTTGACTGTCCGTGACGTCACCCTACGTCACAATAGACCTCTGAAGTTCGCCTACAAGAAGGATCCAAAGCTGCCATCTTTGCCCATATTAGGAGATCCAGAAGTTAATTGAAGCTAACTGCCTATGACAAGTTGCATTGTAAGTTAGCTCAGGGGTAGCAAAAATCAAAGTGTGCCATCTTCACCTACCGAAGATCACAGTATTCACTAGACGGCAGTGGACAAAATTGTGTAGCGAAAAACGTCTGCATTTCCAATGTCATCATCCCCGCGAGAGTTTAACAGTTGCGATAATTGAAAATCCCTATGTTATTTTCCCATAGAAAAAATCTCAAGATACCGGATCTCCTTATTTGGGCAAAGATGGCAGCTTTTTTGTAGGCGAACTTCAGACGTCTATGGTATGTTTGTGGCAGAGTGTTCCACCTTTGTCTTGCATTTATTTCTGGTCTCAAGCGCGTGTTTGTCTGCAGTGTACACTCACACACACACACGCACGCACACACAGTGAGAGAGCTCCTGCTGGTATGGGCTTGGCAATGAGCCAGCCACAAGTTCTCATCAATTAGTCAAGCTTCTTACCTCATTAGTCTGTGTCAATAGTCAATTTAATGGATTTGCGTTTAAAAAAAATAAAAGAAGCCAGACAAGAAAGCAGTTCAAAAAACATTGACATTTTCATCAAACGACCACTAGGTGGCACTCTTGTCAAAGCTACCTCTCACATGGCAGGCTTCCTGCTGGAAAGATTCATAAGAGTGAAATATTCTTCTTGGTGGAAAGCGCTCTTCTCGGCGTGTGAGTCGGTGAAGGGAGCTCAATTATGTATAGTCATGTTACGCATGAAGTTAGTGCATGTGGGTGTATGACCTGAGGGTGGATTTTATACGCCCAAGGCCTGGTGTCATGCAGAACCGCGGCTGGTTGAAGAGGTTTAGCATACAAAAGGTCAAAGGTCATATGGAAAACTTGCAAAGGTTGCGGCCCCCACATCGTTGCAACACCTTCAGCAGCAACTATCGGCTCAGCCAACGGGTCGGGACCTACTATACACCCAGGCGAGTTGGTGTAGCAGGCAAGCCAAGTGAATTGAAAAATACTTCTAGAAGGTTACTTTTGTAAGATGGAGAGAGAAAGCCTTTTTCTTCTTTTGTTCAAAATGGATGCTGCTTCTTTTTTGTTCCCAGAGAAAGTCACACATACACTGGTCATGCACTTACATGGCCATATCAAAGAGTAGACAGCTTTAGTGTCACTGAACACACAAACACGCACGCATACACACACACACACACACACACACACACACACTCTCTCTAACACACACACACACACAAAAGAGGAAATTACTGATGGGCTATTCACGATGAGACCCAGTGTTGATGACGGGAGAAGACTAGGGAGGGAAAAGCACACAATGCTCTGTGCTCCTCTTCTTCAATGGACGGAGGAGTGCAGCGGCGGTGGCAATGATGAGGGTGGAGATGAGGGTGGTGGTGGTGGTGGTGCTGTACTAATTGCATGTCTGATTATGACTGTGCAGGTGGGCTTGGTGCTCTACAGTGACTGCATCAAAGAGAGGAGTGGGAGAGAGAAAGAGCAAGAGAGAGAGGATGGATGGAGAGAGAAAATGTGATGAATAGTGGGAGGACTGGCAGTAGAGTGGCAGAGAAAAAGAGAGAGAGAGAGGAAGGATGGATAGAGGGGGATAATGTGATGAATAGGTGGAGGTGCTAAGGAGAGGACTGGCAGAGAGGGAGAATTTTACAAACATCTTTATTTTACAAAAGCATTTAAGAGAGAGAGAGAAAGGTGACCTGAGGATGACGGTGGACAGGTAAACAGGGAGTAGAAGATGGGAGGTTGGGACAAGGGCTGCTGTGATGCATTGCTGATTGGTGCACTCATCAGAGTCCCGAGGAATATGTTTGTGTGTGTGTGTGCGTGTATGTGTGGTAGGCAATGTGCCCATCCCAGCTTCTGATACACACTCTTTCTTTCTCTCTCCTCTCTCTCTCTCTATCTCCCACAAACACACACACACACACACACAAAGTCATGATTGCTTAGATTCAGTGACACATTCCTATCTGAGGACCCAAGGGCAACTGCACCCATCTTCTACAGAGTCTGCATAAGAAACATAAGCTAGGGAGGAGTGGCAGAGAGAGAGAGAAACGAGAAGAAAGAGACAGAATGACGCATGGCTTTCAGGGAGAAACTTGTGCATGTCTCCTGTGGGTATCTGTTACCTCAGACGTTGTTTATTTTGGGAACAGCATGGAGCGCACAGAGGAAGCCATCCATTTTTTAATCACCAGTCAGATGTGACACACTCGATAAAGAGCGATAGAGTTCCCACATCATCTGTTGTTTTTACTCTCTAGCGCTCTCTTTTCCCTCTCTATCCCTCTCTCTCTCTTCTCCTCTTCTTTCATTCTGTCTCTCTAGCTCTCTCTGTTTCTCCTTCTGTCCCTCGCTGTGTGGGCCTCGCTCTCTCACTCTTCTATCCCATTCCTCTTCCTCTCTTCTCTCCCCCTCTGTCCGTCTCTCTTTCCACCCCCCTCCCTCCCTCCCTCCCTCTCTCTCTCTCTCTCTCTGTCTCAGACACAGGCAGAGAGCGCCCATCTGTCAGGAGGGTGGCGGTAGAACGCGATCTCATTAACTTCAGTAACTTCATAAAGCTTGCTCTCTCCGCCTGCAGGGCACAGACAGTTACGGGCCGTGTGTGTGTGTGTGCGTGCGTGCGTGTGTCCGTGCGTGTGTGTGTGTGTGTGTGTGTGGGGCGGTTGGGGGTGGAAGAGAGATCGAGGGCCACGAGGGCATCTGCTCCAGTGGCGGTGGTCCCCGGCACAAGCGGAGGAAGGTTAATCTGGTGCTCCGCTCTCCTCCGAGGACCCTGGCGGTCTAATTATTTCAGCCAGCGGGCCTTTGACACCCGAAGCCCAGATTAAAAATGCCCCGTCTTTAACAACCGCAGTGCCCGCCTGGGCAATGCCCCCCGTCCACCCCCCTCCACTCTTCCTCTAACCCCCACCGCCAACAGCCTTGCCCGCACTGCTGAGGATGGCGCTTACTGGTCTGTTTGTGTGTCTCTGTGTGTGCCTGTATGTGTGTGTGTGTGTGTGTGTGTGTGTGTGTCTCTCTTTGTATGTGCCTGTATGTCTCTCTCTCTCTCCCCCTCTCTCTCTGTGTGTAATAGCAGGAGGGCTTGTTTTAGAGGGGTCAGTGTGAGGAATGTGTGTGTGTGTGTGTGTGTGTGTGTGTGTGTGCGTGTGTGTGTGGAGTGCGGGTGGGGAGCGGATGGGGAGTTGGATTAGAATGATTTGCAGTGAGAGGTAAGTCAGCACACTGCTCTCCATCCACCGCTGTGACTTTTACATGGCGGCTGGAGCCTTATAGCACATCAGAGGGGCACTATTTCTTTTTCACAGCGAGAGAGGGAGGGATATGAACAAGGGATGCAGGAGGGAGGGAGGGAGGGAAATGAGAAGAGAAGTGTAAGTGAGGGTGAAGGAGAGTAAGAAAGAACAAGAGTGAACAAGAGAGAGGAAAAAGAGAATGATAAAAGATAAAGGGACATAGCAAACCATAGAGAGATGGAAAATAGGAAGTGAGAGAAGGAGAGAGAGAATAATTAATCGTAATGTAAAGCTGATTCCTAACATGTTATATCTGCAGCAACAATGATTTAATTCATTCATGCCAATTCATGCAACATTTGATTTGATTTGATTTGATTTTAGACAGAAAGAGAGAATAAGAGAGAATGAGAAAAGGAGAGAGAGAGAGGAAGAGAGGGTGTCCTCTCCTGAGTGTTGGCCCCTTCAGTATCCCCGGTGAAATTGACTTGGCTGCGGCTTCTTTGTCTACGATGCTTTCTGCTCCCGTGAGCCATTGGCCTTGAGCTGTCGCCTCTCAGAAAGCTGCTCTCCTCTGGCCCCGATCTGGCTCTGATATGACCCTGATCTGGCTCTGATATGGCCCTGATTTGGCCCTCATGCGATCCACTCAGCTGTGTCTACGAGGACAGATGCATCATCTTTGCCTCATTTCATGCACATACATTATCCAAGGCAAAAACACAGTGAATGTCTGGGGTTTTGCCTCCATTTGTTCTCTGTGCCTCTCTCTCTCTGGGAACTAATCACGTGAGCGGTGATTCTTTATGTGGAACTTGTGTAGCTATTATGGACGTGACAGGTCACAACTGGAAAAAACTCCATGAAAAGACAAGATTTACCGTTTACGTGTTTTTCAAATCTGGTGATGAGTGGGTGTTTTAGCATTCCTCTGTCTACTGAATAACTGAATGAGAATAAGCAGAACTGTTTATTCCTGATATGAGGATTTATCACATCAACATGTAGGAGGGCAGGAACATGAAAAGGAGAGGCATTTTCAAAGGGTTCCCCAGTCCTAATATTCAATCATTACAGACAGCCTGCATGGCTGTGTGACAAAAACAATAATTAGGAGAGTATACTCTTATTATCTGAAGTACAAATAAGCATTAAAACAGCAGGCGTGACATTTTGTATTTTTCTAACTGTGGTGGAGATTCTGTGCAATGGCAATTATAAATGACGCATCAAAGACCTGTCTCTTGAAAAAAATATGACTACTTAGATGTGACATTTTCACTGTGAAAACTGATCTACTGCTATTAAACTGGCGTGTTCTCACACAATTCAACAAACCACATGGTTTCATAAAAATTCTAATGTAAAATGATCAGGCTCTTTACAAAGTACTTCCTAGGCCTGGAGATGTGTGAATGTTAGCCACTGAAAAAGCCTGAAATGGAAAGAATCTCAAGACAGTTTTAAATAATTCATGTCCAATACATTTTTAAAAAGAAATCAGCAATACAGTACATGGGGGAATGATGATTACTTCCAGCCAAGATCACTCAGCCCTCATTCTGTTGAAAGCAGGTGAACTCAAACACCAACATCTATTCCACGTGTTTGTGGAAAGTAAATGTTTGCTTTGTGTTGACAATGTAAGACATTGAAACCTCAGAAGACATTTGCGTTTATTTGGGAATGAACTGATAATGTGACACTTTTATTTTGAATTTGCTTTCCAACATGATTTCTGGGGACAAACTGATGAGGCGTGTACTTCATGAGAGAGTGTGTAAATGGAAAAGGCCGTCTCAAGTGTGTGTATAAAGGCAAAGTCTCCAAGGCTGGTTGCACAGGCTGAACAAAGCAGGAACAACTCTAAGGTTGTGACCTTACCATAGCATTCAACGAGCCAACACACTGAAAAGGTAACATATTCCCAACCTTTCGTGTAAGGTCACTTTGAATTAAGGTGCCTTCTGAGGGTGCAGATGTAGATGTAGCTATACTTTTTATAGCAACGATTCCTCATGGAGACCTTACCATAACCACAGCATTATCTACAGCTATTAAAAATGCAGGATTAGAGTATGTTTACTAACGCTTAGATTTCAGTCTAATGAATATCATGAATGCTAATTGTGGGAGGCCTTAAATGTTCCTCTGTTAGCATAACACACCATGGACTATAAACGTTTAACATCACTTATGTTTTAGAGACACTGAAAGTCATGGTTTGTTAATGTTAATTAATGGAAATGTAATGTTAAAGTGTTCTTCCACTATATATCCTCTATAAACCCCTCTCTGCATGAAGTTCCTTTCCTGATTAAGCAAGCGCAAGCATGTTTTTTTAATAAGAAAAAGAGTGCTAGATAAAAGAGAAGACAGAGAGAAAAAGAAAGACTACAGTACATGCTGCAAATCTCTTTTGTAAACAAAGCAGCGGATATCGGGGGTCTATCGTGACACCATCTTAATGGAAGTGTCGACGCGTGAGCAACGGATGGGAGTGTGGCTGGGGACCAGGCATGACACAACACACCTCATAGAGAGGGAGAGAGAGAGATGGGGAGAGAGAGAGAGGGAGGGTGAGACTTGGAAAGAGAGATGGAGATAGAGAGATAGAGACAGAATGAGAGAAGGAAAGTGGGAGAGAGAGAATTAAATAATGTTAAGCAACCCGATAATCGGCAGTCGGGGGCGGTCGGGGACTCAAGTCTGTTTGGTGTGTCCTGTGCTGTCGCCAGTCGTCGTCGGGGTTAATTTGGGCCAGTTTTGGCCGACCTGACATGTAGAGTCGGCCAGTGGCCGTCAGCTTCAAATACATATTTTAGCTACAACTAGGTTTCTTTTTTTTTTTTTTTTTTTTTAAAGATTATTTTTGGGGCTTTTTGTGCCTTTATTTGGACAGGACAGTAGAGAGAATGACAGGAAGTGAGTGGGAGAGAGTCGGGGTGGGATCTGGAAAGGACCACGGGGCGGGAATCGAACCCGGGTCGCCAGCGTACGGTGCAGGTGCCCCAGCCAGTTGCGCCACTGCCGGGGCCGAACTAGGTTTCTTAACGTGTGTTATTTCAGGTTATTTGAAATGATAAAGGTCCGCACACTGATAGCAGCTCCCAGGTTTATTTAGCACAACGTTTCGGACCAAGGTCCTTCATCAAGGTGCATCAAGGTCCGAAACGTTGTGCTAAATAAACCTGGGAGCTGCTATCAGTGTGTGGACCTTTATCATTTCTTTTCATGTCTTTTCGGTCCAGCACCTGCACTATTTAGATGTGCGCGCATTCTCTTGTTTTTGGATTTCAGGTTATTTCCCATTAAGCAAGCTAGCTAGGTTAACGGGCGAAAAGTTATTTATTCCATGCCCAAGAGAGTGTTTCGTTAGCATAACACACAAGCAATAGCAATAACATAATACACATATTTTATATTTATATTTTCTTATTGCTTAATCAGAGAAGTCCGAAAACTAGTAGCAATTAGTTTTGTGAATCCTGCATGATATCTACTTGGCTGACTCTGAAGCCTGCATTTATGAGTAATGTATCACACTTTGCGCACGCGCAGAACGTACAATCGGCGTCGCTTCGGTGTGTTCAGTGGCACTTTTTTGACCAACCAGGGGAGACGAGAGCCTGACTGATAGTCCAACTGCTTTTCTGCCGACGGTCGGCTGGTTGGGCTGATGTGTTTAGGCCTTTAGAGCAGTGGTTCTTAACTGGTTTGGCCAAGGGACCCACCGTTCCCTATGGTTACTAGGTCGCGACCCACTTTTTAAAATATATAAAGAACATATTTTATTTCTCAAAATATATTACCATTGACAAAATACAAACATTTAGATTTACAAAACAAACATTTCAACATTTAGATACATTTAGATTTGACATCACACTGTAGCTGGATGTGAACACAGCAAGTAACACGAGGGGCCTATAGGCCAGGTTTACAATGAAAAGACCAGAGAACAATGTGCAAATTAGACCTATATGCGTTTTAGAAGCATTAATGAGAGAACTGGAGATGTTTTTTAGATCTGATCAGAGACTCCAGCCCTGTTCTCACATTCGCTGGTATCTTGTTAAACAGAGACTTTTCCCTTCGTTTGTGCCTTCCGTGTAGCCCAGTGGTTCTTAACTGGTTTGGCCAAGGGACCCACCGTTCCCTATGGTTACTAGGTCGCGACCCACTTTTTAAAATATATAAAGAACATATTTTATTTCTCAAAATATATTACCATTGACAAAATACAAACATTTAGATTTACAAAACAAACATTTCAACATTTAGATACATTTAGATTTGACATCACACTGTAGCTGGATGTGAACACAGCAAATAACACGAGGGGCCTATAGGCCAGGTTTACAATGAAAAGACCAGAGAACAATGTGCAAATTAGACCTATATGCGTTTTAGAAGCATTAATGAGAGAACTGGAGATGTTTTTTAGATCTGATCAGAGACTCCAGCCCTGTTCTCACATTCGCTAGTATCTTGTTAAACAGAGACTTTTCCCTTCGTTTGTGCCTTCCGTGTAGCCTACACACAAACGGCGGTTTCGCCTCTGAATTCTTTCTGAAAACTCCGACAAAAGTGGAGATTCGTGACTCGGAGACTCGTTTCGCGTATGAATGTGAACTGAGAAAAACTAAGTAGGCTACTTGCATCTGCGCAAAAAGTGTGGCCAATGTTTACATTTTCATTTGGCTTTGGTGATCATGGATGCATTCCGAGTAGCAGAATATAATCTAATGTTGGTGCCAACCCTTTTCGTTTTTTGCATTTGCAAATACAGCTGAAATGAAACAAGGAAGTGATTCGTTGATGTTATTGATATTTTCGAGATTCTGATTAGCTAACGTCGGCTCAAACTTCTTGTTACACCACTAAGATTTGGTATGCTCTTGGCGGCATGAACACGGGTGTCAACGAAAACTTTTCTGAAAACTGACAAGTGTGCACGATGTTAAATGTTAAAATGTTGAAAACGGAGGGGAGGAAATATTCGTTTATCAACTTGTAGCCTAGTCCATGGTAGCATATCTCCGTGGCTGGGGTCAACCTTAAGTGGTTTCATGAAAAAATATACATAGCCTATATTTTTTACAACATCCCTTCGCGACCCACCCAGGACACCTCCGCGACCCACTTTTGGGTCGCGACCCACCAGTTAAGAAACACTGAATTAGACCTATATGCGTTTTAGAAGCATTAATGAGAGAACTGGAGATGTTTTTTAGATCTGATCAGAGACTCCAGCCCTGTTCTCACATTCGCTAGTATCTTGTTAAACAGAGACTTTTCCCTTCGTTTGTGCCTTCCGTGTAGCCTACACACAAACGGCGGTTTCGCCTCTGAATTCTTTCTGAAAACTCCGACAAAAGTGGAGATTCGTGACTCGGAGACTCGTTTCGCGTATGAATGTGAACTGAGAAAAACTAAGTAGGCTACTTGCATCTGCGCAAAAAGTGTGGCCAATGTTTACATTTTCATTTGGCTTTGGTGATCATGGATGCATTCCGAGTAGCAGAATATAATCTAATGTTGGTGCCAACCCTTTTCGTTTTTTGCATTTGCAAATACAGCTGAAATGAAACAAGGAAGTGATTCGTTGATGTTATTGATATTTTCGAGATTCTGATTAGCTAACGTCGGCTCAGACTTACACCACTAAGATTTGGCATGCTCTTGGCGGCATGAACACGGGTGTCAACGAAAACTTTTCTGAAAACTGACAAGTGTGCACGATGTTAAATGTTAAAATGTTGAAAACGGAGGGGAGGAAATATTCGTTTATCAACTTGTAGCCTAGTCCATGGTAGCATATCTCCGTGGCTGGGGTCAACCTTAAGTGGTTTCATGAAAAAATATACATAGCCTATATTTTTTACAACATCCCTTCGCGACCCACCCAGGACACCTCCGCGACCCACTTTTGGGTCGCGACCCACCAGTTAAGAAACACTGCTGGAAGAGGTTCCAGATAGCAATCATATCCAGGATGGTTCTGGCTGTGTTCTGGCCCAGATCAGGCTTACATGGCAGGTCCCTTGTGATCATTGACTGGAGCTTCACCTGATCAGGGCCAGAGCAGAAGCACTCCAGAGCCACATGCATCTGCCCCTCATCAGTGGAGACGCAAGTCAGTGCCAGTGCCGGGCCGCGTCTGGCCCAAGAGGATGGATGAGTGCCTAATTAGCAGCCTAATGGGAGCCATGTGTGATGAGTGGGAGAGACGAGAGGTGATCCTCTCAGAGAGACCCTGTGGGAGGCCACCCTCCCCTCCTCTCTCTCTCTCCCTCTTCTTCTCTCTCTTTTACTTTCTCCTCTCTGTCACTTCTTCTTCTCTCTCGCTCTCCCCCCTTCTCTCTCTCCCTCTTCCTCTCCTCTCTCTCTCCCTCCTCTCTTTCTCTCTTCCTCTCCTTCTCTCTCTCCACACACTCAGCGCTTGCTGCTCCAAGAACTTGTGTTCTGCGCGTGTCCACCTCCACCATCAGTGTTTTTCTAGAAGACTGACCTTTCCTTGTGCTTCTCGGCCGCTGCTGGACCGCTCTCTTCTCCGAGTCTTTAATGAACAGCTCAACTCCACGGGCCCTCTGAGGGACACGGAGAGGTGGGAGGGGAGCCCGCGGCCATGTGACTGGACGACCCTGTCAGCATGTTGGTGGTAGGTGGCTCGCTCTCTCTCTCTCTCTCTCTCTCTCTCTCTCTCTCTCTCTCTCTCTCTGTGTATGTGTGTGTGTGTGCGCGTGTGTATGTCTCTCTCTCAATTCAATTCAATTCAATTCAATTCAATTCAATTCAACTCAATTCAACTCAATATAGCTTTAAAGCTCAATTACATGTACACATAAGAGGTTATTACATTATTGGAATTGTTATACATTAATTCCACAATTCTGTCAAAGTGGACATAGACATAGAAGACAACAACAACAACAAAACAACAATTCTAATAATAAAAACAAATATACACCATTATTGGTGTTTGTGGCCTCACTGGCTGTCCTTCAAGTTGTGGCAGGCTGCTACAAATTTTGCAGCCAGAATGGCCACATCCTCATTCTCTCCGAGGATGTAAGGCAATTTAGCTTCATTTGTCCAGGTTTGGAACTCAGGGAGGGATAAATTTAATTTATTGAATAATAATGTCCATATTTCTTCATATTTTGGGCATTCCGTTAAGAAGTGGAGCTCTGTCTCCACGGCCCCTAAGCTGCAGTGTGAACACAGCCTCTCCTCTCTGGGCAGCCAGGTCTGCCTGTGTCTGCCTTTTTCAATGGAGAGACTGTGCTCAGTGAGTCTGTACATAGCCGTGGTTTTCCTGAGTTTGGGGTCTTTTATTGTTCTCAGGTAGGTAGCTACTATGTAGTCAAGTTTTAGGGCCAAATAATAGGTGATGTAATTTTCCTTTACACTGTTTGTAATTTGGTTGGGTCTGATTGTTCTCTCTCTCTCTGTGTGTGTGTGTATGTATGTGTGTGTGTGTGTGTGTGACTGTATGTGTGGGCTCCTGCTCTACCAATGATGATGAATCAATGTGTTCTTGCTGCCCTCCTGACCACGGTTGGAAACACTCATACACTCTAATAATAGCTTACACATACACGCATGTATGCATCCACAGCATACACCAACATACAACATACACACATACGCAGACACACACGCGCACGCACGCACGCATGTACACACACACACACACCTACAGAAATACACACAGACACACGCACACTCTCTCTCTCAAAAGTACACACATTTACACAGACACACACAATCACGTGCGCGCACACACACAATCACAGGCTTCTTTGCAAAAGACAATGAAGACACAAAGAAATGTATTAACAGTTCTCAAAAGATCTTAGTGGACTTGCTGACTGCCTGAGCATGTCCACCTGTAAATGGACAGGGGTTACACAGAGACATAGGGACTTTAGATGGGGCCTTACTTGGACTCTCCTGCTCTTGCTATTGCTCCATATCACTTCATTATGAAAGAAGAGAGAAGAGAGCACTGATGGATGTCGGAGAGATAGGGAGAGATAGAGAGAGATGCTGTAAGTGGTACTAAAAGCCTACACAGTTTAACTTGGTCTCCTCCTGACCTTGTTATTTTCACTTTGTTCCCTTTTTTCCTGATGCTGTACACCATCACTTAAGCTGCTGCTCAGACTTTTGGAAAGAGTCAAATCAATTGGAGCCAAAGAGCTGAATGTGAGCAATACACTTACAAGACACTTCAGCAGTATTTGTGGGAGGTAAGTGACACCCCCCAACCCCACCCCCAGAGGGCTGTGACTGTGTGTGTGTGTGTGTGTGTGTGTGTGTGTGTGTGTGTGTGTGTGTGTGTGTGTGTGTGTGTGTGTGTGTGTGTGTGTGTGTGTGTGTGTGTGTGTGTGTGTGTGGTGGGCTGGTGTGTGTGTGTGTGTGTGTGTGGTGGGCTGGTGGGGGTGAGGGGGGGCACTTTATAACAATTTAGATAGCATCTTCGCTGGAGTGGCTAAAAGAATAATTTTTCAGCAACATTTGCCACAGAGAGGCCCACAGATAAATGTTGCCTTTTAGTCGTTTCTCTGTTGTTGTTTGTTGTTGTTAGGGCCCGAGCACCGAGGTGCGGCCACTGAAAGTGGCTGCACCGTAGGTGCAAGGCCCTATTGTTTTTGCTCAGATTATTATTAGGGCCCGAGCACCGAGGTGCGGCCGCTGAAGCAGCGGCTGCACCGTAGGTGCAAGGCCCTATTGCTTCTGCTCAGATTATTATTATTATTCCCGTGACTTCCTCTTACAGGTCATGTTTGGCCTTTTTTCACCAACTTGGCATGCTCTAAAACTCTTGAAATTCGGCAGTTAGATGTGGAATTGGTAACGCTACTCAGAGACAAAGCTCTGGCAAAGGGTGTGGCTCAGGGACTCTATAGCGCCACCTAGCGCGGTTTCTGTTGTGGTTGACACATACATGCACGAAAATGAACCAAATTTGGTAAGCATATGTGTTGTATTAATCTGAACAACTTTTACATTTTAACAATATAGTAAATCTTAGAAGAATTTGTGTTATGATTATAATTATGATTTTTGCACATCACATATTTTGAAACACTTCTCCTAGACGGTTTATCGAAATCATGTCATATAAGCACTAAAATGATCTTGAGGGGTTGCCCGAGAGGAATTGCGACCAGATTTTTGAATTTCAAAAGTATATCGAAATGGCGAAGGTTTGAATTATGGTGTTTTATTAAGAAACAGGAAGTTGGTGTTATAGGCAGAAAAAAGGTTGTAAATTGGATGTAATTTGGCAGCTACATGTGGAATTGCTTCTGCTAGTCAGAGACAGAGCTCTGGCGTAAGGTGTGGCTTTGGGACTCTATAGCGCCACCTAGCAGCACGTTATCTGTTGTGGTTGACACAAACATTTACGAAAATTAACCAAATTTGGTGGACTTGTGTGTTATTGCTATGGCTAGTCAGAGACAGAGCTTTGGCCTAGGGTGTGGCATAGGGACTATATAGCGCCACCTAGTGCGTTGTCTATTGTGGTTGACACATACATTCACGAAAATGAACCAAATTTGGTGGACTTGTGTGTTATTGCTATCGGTAGTCAGAGACAGAGCTTTGGCCTAGGGTGTGGCTTAAGGACTCTATAGCGCCACCTAGCGCATTGTCTGTTGTGGTTGACACAAACATTCACGAAAATTAACCACATTTGGTGGGCTCGTGTGTTATTGTTTTTGCTAGTTAGAGACAGAGCTCTGGACTAGGGTGTGGCTTAAGGACTCTATAGCGCCACCTAGCACATTGTCTGTTGTGGTTGACACAAACATTCACAAAAATGAACCAAATTTGGTGGGCATGTGTTTTGTTATAGCTATTCAGAGACAGAGCTCTGGCCGAGGGTGTGGCTTAGGGACTCTATAGCGCCACCTAGTGTGTTACCTGTTGTGGTTGACATACATTCACGAAAATGAATCAAATTTGGTGAGCTTGTTTGTTATTACTGTCGCTAGTCAGAAACAGAGCTCTGGCCTAGAGTGTGGCTTAGGGACTATAGCGCCACCTAGCAGATTGTGTGTTGTTGTTGACGCATACATTCAGGAAAATGAACCAAATTTGGTGGGCATGTGTGTTATTGCTATAGCTATTCAGAGACAGCGCTTTGGCCAAGGGTGTCTTAGAGACTGTATAGCGCCACCTAGCGCATTGTCTGTTGTGGTTGACACACTCATTCACGAAAATGAACCAAATTTGGTGGGCTTGTGCGTTATTGCTATCGATAATAGTCACAGATAGAGCTCTGGCCTAGGGTGTGGCTCAGGGACTCTATAGCGCCACCTAGCGTGTTGTCTGTTGTGGTTGACACATACATTCAGGAAAATTGACCAAATTTGGTGGGCATGTGTGTTGCTCATGCACATGCCCACCACCACGCACATGTTGCTTTGTTAGATTCCGAAATTTCACAGGTCTCCGCACCGCAGGTGCTCGGGCCCGCCATCGCCGCTTGCGGCTATATTTATTATTATTATTATACTTCTATTCCTCTTACTCTTAACTTTTTCGCCCTTTTTCACCAACTTGACATGCACTAAAACTCTTGTAATTTGGCATCTAGATGTGGAATTGTTAACTGTACTTAGAGACAAAGGTTTGGCCTAGGGTGTGGCTCAGGGACTGTATAGCGCCACCTAGCGCGCCGTCTACTGTGGTTGACGCATACATTCACGGAAATGAACCAAATTTGGTGGACATGTGTGTTGTATTATTCTGAACAAGTTTTACATTTAAACTATATAGTGAATATTAAAAGAATTTGAATTATGTGAGATTTTCTGATTTTTGCACATCATGTATTTTGAAATACTTCTCCTAGACGGTTTATCGAAACTATGTCATTTCAGCAGTAAAATGATCTTGAGGGGTTGCCCAAGAGAAATTGCGACCAGATTTTTGAATTTCAAAAGTATATTGAAATGGCGAAGGTTTGAATCCAGGCGTCTTGTAAAAGAAACAGGAAGTTGGCGTTATAGGCAGAAAACAGTGACTAATTTGGATCAAATTAAGTGGAGTATTAGTTAGTGTGTTTGTAGTCACAGTCATATACAAGTTTTGATGTGGCATTAATTCTGTCACTCAATAGTGTATTAATGATCATGGTTGACACATAGTTTTACCTAAAATATTATGAAGTGAGTTTACAAATATTAATACTCATATGAACCTATGCTGAAATTTTGGCGTTAGCCACATTAACAGAAAGTGAGTTATTCAGGTTTTCATATGACTATGGTCTCTCCTATCCGCTCCTTTCTGCCCGCGCGTGTTACACACAGAACTACTGTCTTAGCCCCATGACCCCCCTCTCTCCCAGTTGGATGTCTCTCTAACCTCCCCCGCTTGCTACACAGAGACTCAGACACAGACACACACACACACACACACACACACACACACACACACACACACACACACACACACACACACAGAGTCAAGAATGACAGTGTGATGCAAAGTAAAAGGTAAAGAAAAGATCATGTGTATGAAGATTTTACTCAGGTTAAGTCATTTTTGTGATTGAATTGGGGAGTGACTAAGTCAGACCCAAGTTCTAATCCTCGTAAAAATGCTTGGTTGGAATGGCATGTAATAACCAGAATACAGTAAAGTCATGTATTTTGAAACACTTAGACGGTTTATCGAATCAAACCAAGGGTTTATCGAATCATATCATATCAGCAGTAAAATTATCTTGAGGGGTTGCCCAAGAGGAATTGTGAAGTATATTGAATGGTGAATGTTTGAATTGGGGTGTCTTTTAAGACACAAAAAGGCCGCAAGGGGCATTGATGGGCCCAAGCACCTGCGGTCCGTGACCCAAATGGGACTCCTGGTCACTCAATCACTCACTCACACACACACACACTCTCACTCACACACACACACTCTCCTCACTCACTCACTCACACACACACACACACAAACACACACACACACACACACACACACACACACACACACACACACACACACACACACACACACACACACACACACACACACACACACACACACACACACACACACACACAACCTCTCACTGCTCTCCCAGCACCGCTGGTCAGTGTGTGATTCACCTCACTGTGTGTTCACTGTGTACTGTGTGTGTTCACTAATTCGGTTAAATTGGGTTACATGCAGAGAAATTAATTTCTCTCACGGGATCAAAAAAAATTATATTCTATTGATCCATTTGTCTCTACCCCCTCTGTCTCTCTCTCTCTCTCTCTCTCTCTCTCTCTCTCTCTCTCTCAGCTGCATTGTTCCCCCTCCCCCGTTCTTTCCACACAGACACACACACACACACACACACACACACACATATACACACACACTCTCTCTCCCTTCCTTGATCCACATGAAAATGAATGGCCAGATTTGCCATGAGTCGGTCAAGAATGACAGTGTGATGTAAAGTAAAAGGTAAAGAAAAAGTCATGTGTATGATGATTTTATTCAGGTTAAGTCATTTTTAGTGATTGAATTGGGGACTGACTAAGCCAGACCCAAGTTCTTATCCTCACAAAAATGCTTGGTTGGAATAGCATGTAATAACCAGAATACAGAAAAGTCAAACAATCATGACTTAGTTATGTTTTGTTTACATCAAGACACACACACACATTAAATACAGCAACAGGTTTTATGAATTCAATGATCTGAAGCAAAGATATTGATGTAAGCCTTACAGATGCATGATTTACAGTACACCAATCAACACACTGGTTATCTGGTGTTAGTGCTACCACTAGTCAGAGACAGAGCTCTGGCTTAGAGTGTGGCTTAGGGACTCTAGAGCCCACCTAGCGCATTGTCTGTTGTGGTTGACACATACATTCACGAAAATGAACCAAATTTGGTGGGCATGTGTGTTATTGCTATAGCTATTCAGAGACAGCGATCTGGCCAAGGGTGTCTTAGGGACTGTATAACGCCACCTAGCGCATTGTCTGTTGTGTTTGACACACATTCACGAAAATGAACCAAATTTGGTGGGCTTGTGCGTAATTGCTATCGATAGTCAGAGATAGAGCTCTGGCCTGGGGTGTGGCTTAGGGACTCTATAGCGCCACCTAGCGTGTTGTCTGTTGTGGTTGACACATACATTCAGGAAAATTGACCAAATTTGGTGGGCATGTGTGTTGCTCATGCACATGCCCACCAACACGCACATGTTGCTTTGTTAGATTCCGAAATGTCACATGTCTCCGCACCGCAGGTGCTCGGGCCCGCCATCGCCGCTTGCGGCTATATTTGTTATTGTTTTTGTTGTTGTTGTTGATGTTATTGTTGTTGCAAATGTTTTGGTAGTTTTTTTTTCTTCTTCTTTGTTTCATCGCTTTTAGTATTCCTCTAACGAACACCTATCCCAGTAATTTCTCATCAAGTTATTTCAGATTGATGTATTTTCCAAGCAACCTTTTTGTCTCGCTCTTTTTAAATTGAATTAAAGGAATGAGTCGGAGCTGCCAGGAGAGGGATTTATCAACAGGCCCTGAATAGAAGGGGACGAGCTGGTTTGGGCTCACAAAACACTTTCAGCACAGCACTGTTTATTGACTGGGAAAAAAGGCCACAGTCTTTTCATGTTTTGGGGCGCAGACCCCTCTCTCTTTCTCACTTTATCTCTCTTTGTGTTTCAAACCGTCTGGATGATGTTTTGGGGTGTATACTCTGTGTATATGTTTGTGCTTATGTGTGTGTGTAGGTTTCTCTATATGCGTGTCTGTGTGTATGTATTTGTGTGTTTCTCTATGTGAGTGTGTGTGTGTGTGTGTCCGTGTCTGTGTGTTTCTTCATGCGAGTTTGTATTTGTGTGTGTCTCTGTGTGTATATGCTTCTCTATGTGTGTGTGTGTGTTTCTCTACGTGTGTGTGTGTGTGTGTGTGTGTGTGTGTGTGTGTGTGTGTATGCTTCTCTATGCAAGTTTGTGTTTGTGTCTGTCTCTGTGTGTATGCTTCTCTATGTGTGTGCGTGTGTGAGTTGCGAACTCTCAGGGTTATGCACTGGCTTTGGTGTCACTGGCTTTGAGTCCCCCTGAGCTCAGATGTGCTACACAGGTCCACAGATAAACACACCGCGCAAGAGAAACTGCTCTAGGGCGATAAGACACCGTATGTTTGCATATTCACTGAGTGCAAGGTTGCCAAAACATTTGCACAAATGTTCACCAAGTCCTTAATTAATGTTAGTTTATATAAGAGAATCAGGACCTCTATGGAGAAGCTTGTTTTTCTCTCTCTCTCTCTCCCAAATACCCCCATTGGTGAAGGTCAGGGCCATTTTACATAAACTCTTCTTCTGTGCCTTCGCTCTTTTCAAAATGATTCTCACAGTCCTAATTACAACTTGGTTTTTCTGCTGATGTTTGATGGAAATGAAAGAGGGCAATAAAAAAAAAGAACGGACAAAAAAAGAAAAAAAAGAAATCTTAGGAGAGGGGGATTTTTAATCCTTGAACTTGAAAGATGTTTTCGTACAATAGTTGGCAATTAACGGTCCTAGTGGGAGCATTTTCACCGCTGTGTACAAATGGGACCATGTAGTGCTTTGTGTATCCGCTACGTGTCTGAGTTACTAACCACAGTGCTGGTCCACTTCTTTATTTCTTTATTTGAATAATATATTCCCTGTGAACAAAAAAAGACGGAGCACCGTTAAGTCTCTTGTTGCCAGAACTCATTTCTCCGGTGATAGTCACATGTGGACGCGGATCTCGGCGGGTCCATTATAGCTGTCTGGGGCCATCTTTGTCCTCCTCATCCCCCCCTTGCGGCTGTCGTGATGGTCGACTGACCATGCGGGAGTCTTGTAATGACATTAGAGCCCTGGACAAAGCCGGCAGGAGAGAAAGAAGCGGAAAAAAAAACCTCCAAAAAACACTGGGGAAGTTTTACGAGATGCCAGGTGGACGGTGTGTATCGTTCAGTACAGCGAAGGTTATTCATTATTCTCGGCCTGAAAGAGACGAGAGGTGGACTGTGTGTACCATTGAGTAGAGGGAGGGTTAGTTATTATGCTGAGCCTGAGAGAGATTGCTTGGGCCTGTTTACTTCAATTACTTCCACACGCCTTTACAATGTTTTAATTTAAAACACCTAACCACTGCAGAGAGGGACTCTTTGTGAAGGGACTTCAAACAGTGTTCCCTAAAGGTGTGGAACAGTAAAGGTACTGAGACATCAGTCGGAGGTACTAGATTCTCTTCCCTCTCAAGCTTCACTGAGAGACACACAGCCACAACAGAGCCATTGGAGTGCAGGAGGAGAAAGTGCCTACAGTCACTTGTAAATCTGACTTTTATACCAACTAGGAGCAGACCCATTCCCTTGGGCTTGTGCACATTTATGAGAGCTGTGCTAAACCAAAGGTCACTCAGGCTCCAGGAAGCTCGTGTGAACGTGCCGTGTTTTCGTCTGATTTGTTAATAAATGGGAGACGTGGGAGGCGTTCGAGACATCCGAGGAAGCACCTAAAAAGAAATGTACCCAAGTTATGCTCATGAAATGTCATTGTGTGCCTTAGTGATCTGACTGAGTAAGCACCTCTGTAGAAACGAGACTACAGCAGAAACGAGGTGTCTATATTCAGCCTCACCAGGGGCCTCTTTGGATGACAAATGAGCTGTGTGCCTCCTGCTCCCGAAGAGTGAGAAAAAAAGTCTCCCCTCTTCCACAACGACGCCATCCTCTCTTCTCTCCTTCTGCTCCCTCTGCTCCCTCAAATAGCAACCCTTTGCTCTTTCACTTCTATTCTTTTTCATTCATTTTGCTCTTTCACCTCTCTGCCCCTTTGAAACCACCATATTCCTTATGAATCCGGAGACTGGCACAAGAATACGCAACATAAGTGGCTTTTGTAGACAAATTGTTTGGGTTTTGGGGACTCTTCTACTGTACTCTGCTTTGCTCTTCATATTGTGCTCATTGGCCAATAAAAGACCCAGTTTCCCCCCCTCTGTGGGGAGATATTCCGCACGCCGGTGAGATGAAGTCAGAGTCTGTGGAGTCCGTGTCCTCAGTTGGTCCTACCTTTGGTGGTAGTTCAGGACCATGGACAGCTCCCCTGGCAGCCATAGTGCCTATAATTGCATAGAGCATCACAGAGGAAAACGGCAAAAAAGAAAGCAGGGAACCCATTTAAAAAGCAGCTGACGGTGGAGTTGAAAATTCATTCAGTACATAACGATTTGGATGGAGCTAGAGAGGTTCTCACTCTGCAACGCTAAAAGATCTACAGTATGTCTACTCTTGCTCGAGATCCCTTATATAAAAGTAGCTCCTTTTTGTTAAGACATTGTCATATAGTCTTTCAGAGTGTGAAATTCTCCAGCTTCATCCTTTAACTACTGTTTTTTTCTGCATCTTTTCCAAAAACTCTGCATCTGAGAGCAACATTATCCCTCTTCCTTCTTACGTAACATAACTCAGTTTCTGAGAGCTGCTTTAGCAGTTGTTCTCTCTAACTGCTTGCATGTGCGTGCACGCACAGAGTGTGTCCATCTGTAACTGGACAGGGCTCACACAGAGACTGAAGGACCAGATTGGGGCCTCACTTTGACTTCCTGGCTAACAGTTATGAATGAATGCTTTTGTAGTAGCCCACTATCACTGTTTATTATGAGAGAAGAGAGAAACACTGATGGACGTAAGTATAAGAGTGGTACTAAAATCCCACACAGTTTACACTCCGACGCCACCGACCGCCAAATTCGGAGGATGGTCCTATCCTGTTGACCGTGATCTCTCCGATCTCTCCGCTAGCCCACGACTACTCCGTAGGAGAGAGATGACCAGCGGACTGTGTGGCCGAGACCTGCCGACTGGGTGGGATCATCCCAGATGTGGTGGTTCCTGGCTCTAGGCGACCGAGCTAGCACATCCAATTCACCATGTAGTCTAGACCTCCCAGCTTCTTACCTCTGGAAGACGCTATAGAGTCCTGAACACAAAACTTGCAAAATCTGGACTGACTATATATTTAATTAATTAATTATTTGTGTGTGTGTGTATGTATGTATGTATGTATTTATCTATTTCTTTATTTGATTATTTATTTTATTGATTATTTTGTCTTTCTTTTTCTTCCTTTTTGGTTTGAGCTAGTCTACTTTCTGTAAACAATTACCACCAGCCTTACTGTGTGGTAATAAAATGTATCTATCTATCATTTACTCCTGAACTCGTGATTTTCGCTTTTTTCTGATGCTCAGCCTAAAGTCAGTCAGTGCCAGCCTTGCTGTCCGTGTCCTCAGTTGGTCCTACCTGTGGTGGTACTTCAGGACCATGGACAGCTCCCCTGGTAGCCATAGTGCTTATAATTGCATAGACTATGACAGAGGAAAATGGCAGCTCAAAAAAGAAAGCAGGGGAGCCATTTTAAAAAGCAGCTGACGGTGGAGTTGAAGTGCTGCTCTGATGAATAGGTCAGGCCCCAGAACTGATCCTGAGTCAGCCACTGACAGAGAGAGAGAGAGAGAGAGAGAGAGGGGACTACCTGGGGCCTAAATACCTACCTGCTGATAGGGTTTAATTCAGGAGTACAGGGGCGCTCAAATCAAATTAACGCTTGTCAGCAGGGTTCAGGAGCAGAGCAGAACACAGTTTTGAAAACTGCGTGGGTGTTGAGTAGGTGAGTGTGTGTGTGTGTGTGTGTGTATGTATGTATGGGAGGGTGTTCATGTATGTGTGTAAGTGAATTGTTTAAATAATTGTGGGTGTGTGAGAGTCAGTGTATGTGAAAAAGAGGCAGTGTGTTTGAGTGAGTGACTGAGTGAGAGCATGTAAATGTCTAATGTTTATATGTGCGTGTGTCTATCAGTGTATGTACATGTACAGTATGTGTGTGTGGGTGTGTGCGTGTGCAGGGAGAGACAGGCAGCCCAGCCAGGGAACGCAGGGTTAGGATCCAAACCAGTGTGTGTATACAGAGAGAGATGGGCAGCTCAGAAGGCCAGGCTGAGTTAGGGTCCAGACCCCTGTTTGTGTGTGTGTGTGTGTGTGTGTGTCAGTGTGTGTCAGTGTGTGTGTGTGTGTGTGCGTGCGTGCGTGTGTGTGTGTGTGTGTGTGTGTGTGTGTGTGTGTGTGTGTGTGTGTGCGTGCGTGCGTGCGTGCGTGCGTGCGTGCGTGCGTGTGTGTGTGTGTGCGTGCGTGCGTGCGTGTGTGTGTGTGTGTGTGCACCCGCACGCGTGCGTGCGTGCGTGTGTTCCACTGGTTGTGTTCCAGTAGTGGAGTGGTGGTCTCCAGAGGCTTGTAACAGTGTGATCCACAGTGAGGGGAGAAGCCCATAGAGCCATGGAGCATTTCAATGTAATAATCCTCTCCCTCTGACTCAGTGTCTCCACAAAATGGCCTCTTACTTACTTCATCATTTCATACGGGAGGAGAAGGTACTAGCTGCAGTCAGTGTGCTTTCGCACACACACACACACACACACAGTACACATGCATGCACACACACACACACACACACACACACACCCAACACACACACACACACACACCTGTATAACAGACACACGTTCTCTCTGCAGAGCAATCTGCGGAGGAGTCACATCAGCACAGTGTGGTAATCTCCACTCTAACGTGATTGCCTT